>NC_041366.1:21265340-21387840 GCF_900634415.1 Cottoperca gobio
GTGAGAGATGAACAATGCCGTTATTGTTCATCTCTCAGATTTAGAAAAAGACAACACTGTGTGTGTGCAAACACATATGCACACATCTATAAACAACACTGCAAGTGTAAAACAGAGCAATACACTTTGACAAATACTGTGTGATTTCATTTTACAACCATAATAACAATAGTCACACCTTTAACGGTCACTGTGCTTTGAAGAAGAAACACAGTTCTCCGGCACTGAAAGGGTTGTGGAACAGCTTTTGAGTTTAGCCTATCTCAGCAGTGTGAAATCACACCATCATCGTGTGTTCTCACTTCTGTGTGTGTCAACGTGCTCGGCTGTGTGTGTGTGTGTGTGCACATTTGGAGGAAAAATGGGAAAGCTAGGCTTTCTGTGGATAAACAATCTGAGGCTGCATCTCTTATGCTAATGTCTTAGCCTGCTCATTCCTCATTGCATTTACATTATCTGTCCTCGTGCAACTAATGCATCAGACACAAGAGCTCCAGAGTTACAGACAGCGTCTTAGACACAAGACCTTTGGCTGAGCCTCCGCTACGTACGGGAGAATCTGACACACTTCCTGTTCCAGCAGAGGTTCGCCCTCCTTCGCCAGAGGAGGTCACACCTTCAGAGACAACCCCCGAACATGCACATCTGTCTCCCCCGGTCCCAAAGGAGTCCACACATCATCCGGTTGTTGATCATCATCACCCCCAACATCCAATCACAATAGAGTCCGTCCTGACTCTTCTTCACCGTCACACAAGCCTGCATGAAACTGAGCCAGGGCCGAGTGAGCGAGGAGGTAAGGCACACGCGCAGCTCTAGATGACAGTAGATATAGAGCAGAGGCCAGAAAACACAGTCGTTTCATTTAGAATCAGGACATCATTTCCATGGGGTGGAACCTCTTTGAAACGGTGGAGTGACAATAACGTGCTCGTAATGTTATGCTGTTCAGCATCATATCGCATGTCACAGGCGTTTATTCAATATAGGACGTGAAAGTTAATGTGTGTGAGTGAGAGGCAGTGTGGAAGACAGGAGTTCAGAGACGTTGAAAGGATTGTGGAGCGTCAGCCAGAAGATCAGACGCGTTATCAGAAAGATGTGAAGACGTGAGAGACAGATTCAGAACTAATCCCAAAACATCCCTCTTTACATTAAAGGAATATTCACCAAAAACATCATTTGTGCGTCTACTCCTCACCTGCCTCCACGCTGAACGAAGAAATCAGCAAACAGCAAACTAATCCTACACCGCACACCTCGTGCAGCACAATCCAAGTCTCATTTATCCAGCGGTAAACTCACTACTTCACATACACTTCCACTAAAACGTTACTATTTTAAAACACTTTTGCATGAAACGTACTCACACGGGCGTCCGGCCGAGAGTCTGTGTACGTGGAAGTGTTTTAAATAGTAAAGTTCTGGAGATGTGTTTGTGAAGTAGTGAGCACACGACTGCAGAAATGAGTCTTGGATTATCCTGCATGAGTCGTGAGAGAGTGTGTAAACAGATGTTTTGCTGTAGTTTATAGTAAAGCTTGATGGATAAACAAAAGGTCATCTGTGGTTGAAGAATTCCTTTAACCTCAATTTACTGCGGTAGATTTCAAAATACTATGTCAGAGAGGGGCATTAATATATAAAGAGTCAGGATATGAATAAAGCAGTCACGTGCTCTGTGAGGTCCCTTCTGACTGAGTGTAGAGCACGCAGGAACCCCAAAAGCTTTGTCTGCCAGCGTCTGATGTCAGACGGTTTGGGCTGAGCTGATTGAGATTAATGCCAAGAACAGTTCGAATCACTCCTACCCCCGAGGCAGCACCGTTACTGAGATTAAATGCATTTGTGCTCACTGCTGTGCTACATCAGCCTTTTGAAACAGCCATGATTCAGAATCCTGCTCTCCCACAAGAGTTGTTTTGTTCTCGAGCGTGCATACACGTGTGTGTATGTGTGTGTGTGTGTGTGTCTGTGTGTGTGTGTGTGTGTGTGTGTGCAGCCGTGACAGATGTGCGAGAGAGTAGGTCCAGTGGGGCCAGAGTCGGACATGAGTAGAGGTAGGCAGGGGTTACTTTGATGAGATGTAATGATGGCATGATGCCAGTTGTGTGAAATGGTCCAGGGTGCTGTGAGAACAGCTGCTGGCGTCCTGTCTCACTGGAGCCCCAGGGAGGGGGAGTGATGAGGGGGAGTGAGTGGGCGGGAGATCGCCTGAAGGGGGACGCTGTGCAGGGGAGCAGGATGCCCCCCTCTAAAGAACAACTGGAGACGTACAAAAACACCTCAAGGGGAAACGCAGATGGATGCATGAAGCATTGTATTCTCTCGTGGTGTGGCGATCATTAGTCCCTCAATGACGTGCATGTTGTGGTCGCTTCATGCGATTGGTTATTTACATGTTTAGTCTAAATCACCTCTGTGAGGAGGACTGTGGTGTTCTGATTTATTGAATTGTGCCTGTGTTGCAGTAAATGAAAAGGTAAAAGGAAGAGGAGGATCCATAAACTGAACTACTTTCACATCTCTCTTCTTTTATTCGTAGCCCTAAAAACTTGAAGCAAAGGATCCTGGGAATGGCATAAAGCCCTCTGGGAAAGTGGAACATACAGAGAAAAAGGGAAAACTTGAGCAAGACGCAATTAAAAATGCAGTAAAAGCGGGATGCGTGTGCTCGGTCGTCTCTAGTATTGATTTGAGATATTTGGTGTGATTGCACCACAGATAACATTAAATCTCGACATACGCCCATGAGAAGGTGCTACTGTAAAACAATACAGGACACGGCGTCCTATGAATATTCATATTCTGGGTAAATACAGAAACAGAAATAAGATCAGAGAGATCTTCTCTTTCTATAACGGAAGGGAACAAAGGAACGAGCCCGTGCGGAGAGTTAGAAGAAGTGCAAAGCAGAAGATTTCATGACATTCAGATAAAAGGAAGTGCATGTCATTTCTTTCACACCCAGAATGAAAGTGTAGTGATGAACAAGTTTTTCAAGCCTCTCTGACTCTTGCAGCTTTTTCCCAAAGCCAGGGCCGAGGTCCCTGATGGGGCAATCCACTATCTGACAGCGGGAGACAGGAAGAGAAAAGGAAAACAAGGTCTCGGAGGAGAACGAGAACGGAGAGAAAGGCAGACGTTATATCCGTAATCTTTACCCGCTGCAGTATCGGCCTAATTAGACATGTTTTATTGTTCAGGTCGCTGAGGGAAGAGCATGTAAAATACCTCATATGATTGTGTTAATAACCATTATGTCTGAGGGACACGTACATGAGAGTCATGGCTACAAAACAACATCCTCATCTGTGCACGGGGAGGGAGGGAGGGAGGGGAAGGACAGAATAACTGAAAACCCCGGTATTATTATTTTATATGTAGTAGTGGTTCTTGTAGATTTATATACCGCAGTAAACATACAGTACATACACTTTTATTATGAGTTAAACCTGATAGTTCACGGTGAAAACTGAGACCCTAAACATTTTATACGCTACAAAAATGATGGTGATAGTCGGTCACTCAACTTAAGCGATACCGCTAAATCATAACTTCAGTGGCGTCGTATTTCTATCTGACTGACAGTAGGATGAAGGAGGAATGAATAAAGAATTTATTTATCATTTAGGGCGCGTTGCTGAGAAAAGAGCATAAAGAATGTATACCACTGGTGCGTAAGTCGCCCACATGTCTGAGGAGCACGTTCACGAGACCACAAAACAACCTCATCTGAGCACGAGGAGGAAAGAAAAGCTATCTCTTTTACATGTAGCGGTGGTTTTATATACACTGTAGTGATGGAGGGAAACATTCACAATGAGTTTAACTTATTGTGAATGTAGAGCAACTTTCACAACATGTGAAACTTGGCAGCGTAAAGCAAAACTGTCCTTATCTGTGAAACTGTCTTATGTTAATTATAATTGTGGTGTGTCAGTCTCCCACATGCCTGAGGGACGCATTCATGAGACTCTTGGGCACAAAACAACAACCTCATCTGAGCACGAGGAGGAGGAGGATCATAAAGAAAGACAAACTGAGGAGACAGGTATATCTTCTGTAGTATATAAAGCTACTATAATATATGTAAATGTTTATACTGCAGTTTAATCGCTGCATAGATGAGCGGTAGACTAAAATGAAACTTGGCAACTCAGAAAACATTGGAAACAGCAGAGATATATGTAGATTTCTGTTTGTTATTTCAATGACAATTGTTATGTTTCAGTCACTCATGTACATCAGGCACATGGCCACAAAACAACTTCATCTGGGCACGGGGAGGAAAGCGAGCGTGAGGAGCATAACAAAATAGAATCTGAAAGAAAAGATATCTCTGTTATATGTAGAGGAGGCAAAGTTTTTCAAGATTTACATACTTTAGTGTACTTGTGGAGCAGTAAATATGCAGTAGATAAACTTTCCTCACAAGCTGAACTTGGCAACTCACCCCTGAAAACAGCAGAAATGTATCGACATTTTTGCTTGTTAATGTTAATAACATTTGTGGTGTTTTAGTCCCCAACAAGTCTGAGGAGAACGTACATGAGACTCTTGGCAGCAAAACAACAACCTCATCAGGGCACGGGGAAGGTATTTATTCTATATGTCGTGGTAGCAAAGGTCTTTTAGTTTTACATACTGTTGCAAACCTGTAGTGATGGATATATCCAAACTAGAAACAGCAAAGAATATACCTAGATTGTTGCTTGTTATTGTAATGAAGGTATCTGTTTTGTATGTACTGTAGTGGTTGTAGCCAACTGTAGTTAATTGTAGAGGTGAAAATGTGCAGTAGATAAACTAGAAAACGGCCACTAGAAATCAATGTAAATGTGTCTCTTCAGTGACATGATTGCCTATCAAGTTTACTTCGTAAGATGTTATTTCAATCACAATTGTGATGTTTCAGTTTCCCACACATCTGATGGCCACTTACGTGAGACTCGTGGCCACGTACAAGAGACTCATGGCCACGTACAAGACTCTCATGGCCACGTACAAGACACTCATGGCCACGTACAAGAGACTCATGGCCACGTACAAGACACTCATGGCCACGTACAAGAGACTCATGGCCACGTACAAGACACTCATGGCCACGTACAAGACTCCCATAACCACGTACAAAACTCTCATGGCCACGTACAAGAGACTCATGGCCACGTACAAGACTCCCATAACCACGTACAAAACTCTCATGGCCACGTACAAGAGACTCATGGCCACGTACAAGACTCCCATAACCACGTACAAGACTCTCATGGTCACGTACAAGACTCTCATGGTCACGTACAAGAGACTCATGGACACATACAAGACTCTCATGGTCACGTAAAAGAAACTCATGGCCACGTACAAGAGACTCATGGTAACGTACAAGAGACTCATGACCACGTACAAGAGACTCATGACCACGTAAAAGAGACTCATGGCCACGTACAACAGACTCATGGACACCTACAAGACTCTCATGGACACATACAAGACTCTCATGGACACGTACAAGAGACTCATGGCCACGTACAAGAGACTCATGGACACGTACGAGACTCTCATGGACACGTACAAGAGACTCATGGCCACGTACGAGACTCTCATGGCCACGTACAAGAGACTCATGGACACATACGAGACTCTCATGGCCACGTACAAGAGACTCATGGCCACGTACAAGACTCTCATGGACACGTACAAGACTCTCATGGACACGTACAAGACTCTCATGGCCACGTACAAGACTCTCATGGACACGTACAAGAGACTCATGGTGACATACAAGACTCTCATGGCCACGTACAAGAGACTCATGGCGACGTGCAAGAGACTCATGGTCACGTACAAGAGTCTCATGGACATGTACAAGACTCTCATGGCCACGTACAAGAGACTCATGGCCACGTTGCAAGAGTCTCATGGACATGTACAAGACTCTCATGGCCACATGAAAGAGACTCATGGTGACGTACAAGAGTCGCATGGCCACGTGCAAGAGTCTCATGGTCACGTACAAGAGTCTCATGGACATGTACAAGACTCTCATGGCCACGTACAAGAGACTCATGGCCACGTACAAGACTCTCATGGCCACGTACAAGAGTCGCATGGCCACGTAAGAGACACTCATGGCCACATGCAAGACATGCATGGCCACGTACAAGAGTCGCATGGCCGCGTAGAGGAGTCGCATGGCCACGTACAAGAGTCGCATGGCCACGTACAGGAGTCGCATGGCCACGTACAAGAGTCGCATGGCCACGTACAAGAGTCACATGGCCACGTACAGGAGTCGCATGGCCACGTGCTAGAGTCACATGGCCACGTACAGGAGTCGCATGGCCACGTACAAGAGTCGCATGGCCACGTACAAGAGTCACATGGCCACGTACAGGAGTCGCATGGCCACGTACTAGAGTCACATGGCCACGTACAAGAGTCGCATGGCCACGTACAGGAGTCGCATGGCCACGTACAAGAGTCGGATGGCCAGGTAAAGGAGTCGCATGGCCACGTACAAGAGTCGCATGGCCACGTAAAGGTGTCGCATGGCCACGTACAAGAGTCGCATGGCCACATACAAGAGTCGCATGGCCACGTACAAGAGTCGCATGGCCACATACAAGAGTCGCATGGCCACGTACAAGAGTCGCATGGCCACGTACAAGAGTTGCATGGCCACGTAAAGGAGTCGCATGGCCACGTACAAGAGTCGCATGGCCAGGTAAAGGAGTCGCATGGCCACGTACAAGAGTCGCATGGCCACGTACAAGAGTCGCATGGCCACGTAAAGGAGTCGCATGGCCACGTACAAGAGTCGCATGGCCACGTACAAGAGTCGCATGGCCACGTAAAGGAGTCGCATGGCCACGTACAAGAGTCGCATGGCCACGTAAAGGAGTCGCATGGCCACGTAAAGGAGTCGCATGGCCACGTAAAGGAGTCGCATGGCTACAAAACAACCACTTCATCTGGGCACGGGGTGAAAAGGGAGGAGGAGCATAAAGGTATAACCCTATATATAGTGTAGTTAAACTGTAGATATTTAATAGATATACTTTTTACCATGATCTAAACATGGCAACTTCTAACAAAAACACAATTAGACACAGCAAAAATGTATCAAAGTTTTTGCTTGTGCTTGCTGTGTCAATTATAAATGTTGTGTGTTAGTCTCCCACAAGAATCATGGACACGAACATGAGACTCATGCCCACAAAACAACAACCTCATCTGGGCATGGGGAGGAAAGAAAAGCTGAAAGGAAAGGTACCTTTTTCATATGAAGTGGTGGCAATGTTCTTGTAGATTTATAGTCAACCTGGTGTGCAGTAAACATGCAGTAGATATAATCTCACCGCGAGTTAAACCTGGCAGCTCACAATGAAACAACAAATGTATCTACATTTATCTGTAACTACATGATACCCTGTCAGTCAACATACGCTAAAAGGAAAAATCTTAATTTGGTACCAGCTGTAGCGCCATATTTTCATACGAAATGATGATTGACACAGTAGGGCAAGAAATAAAAAACAGCGACAAGGATGAAGTGGGGAAATGGTAGACAAAAGGAAGATGAATTCGACATTGAACATGCTCTTGAAATAAACCCATTGTTGTTTCTGCATTCAAAATAATGTGTTACATTATGAGCTTTAAGCACCCTTATGTCTGATTAAAGAGAGTAAGAACATTTAGATGCAAACATATATTTAATATTCTAAACACACACAAGCATTTAACCTTATTTCTTTAGTCAATTAGGTATGTGAATAGGATCTATATTAGCAAAGGTTCCTCACAAATCATTGGATGTTGTTGGCTTGTCAGTAGCCGATGTTCTTTCTGGTTTGGTGAAACAGCCTGAGATAATCTGGGCGACGTCAATACAGATTGATTTGCAAGTTGTTGATCTTTTGTAGTGCACCACAAACCTGAGTGGGAAAGAGGGTCAAAACACACTTCTGGGAGAGAGGATGAAGACATCGAAGAGAGACAAAGACAAAGAGAGAAACGGAAAGGTATAATGTGACAATGTAATTTAGCAGTGATTCATAACTGGTTGCACATTGGGACCCAAACATGTTGAGGTTAATAGGTGACAAAGTATCGCATCGAGGGCCCCAATAAATGTGGTCATTTGAATCATTTGAGCCCACAGTTGAATACTTTCTCGGTTTAATCTTCAAATGGACATTTATTATTCATCTCATTCACCTTTGGCTGTAAAGTTTAATAGGTCTTTTTTGAGTATTTTCAAGACAAGCCATCCCGAATGTTTCCCACAACGTTTCCCGATTGGAGTTTGAACTCTTCTATCACACGATCTTCTGCTGCAGATGAAGTTTGTAGATGTTACAATTGCCATTCTAAGGATTGGCTTAAAGGTAGAGATTGAAAGTTCATTCTTGACCTGAAACAATCTGACTACAAACTATCTTATCACACAATCGTTCAAGAAAAGGTGGTGTGATCAAAAGCTCCAGAACGGCTTCATATCTCACCACAAGGTCCATTATGGTGAGTTTCCAAGGTCAACAATGAAGTTTCAAATTAATCTTTTTAAATTGTTTTTGAAAATGATGTTCTTTAAAGCCTCTGAACACCCACACACAGGTTGTTTTCAGTTATGCTGGCTGATTAAACCAATAAGAATGATGAGCCCTAACAGGTGCAGCAAAGCTAGCAGGGGACTGAGGAAAATGTCAATCAATTACAGTCTGTCCACGCCTACACAGTCCTGAGAAGAGGTCTAATCAGCCAGATTAACTGAAAACACCTGTGTGGGTGTTCAAGGCCTTTGAAAACAAGCCAGTTTCCCGTACCATCCCAGATATTTAAAAATAGTCCAATATTAGGCTGCCAAACCAGATTGGACTTTAAAACGCTGAGTCATGTGTAGCTCTACAGTTGTTCTTTGCATACAGATTCTCATTTCAAATCTTGAGGATTACTTCTGGGCTCTGTCCAACCAGTTAAGAAACACTGCACTAGGTGAAGATTATGTCAGCTTTATAGAACAAAGCAAGCCCCTTCTTTAGGTAGAACCTAGTGGGAATCCCATCCAGCTGAGAGCTCTCTGTAGTTCTGATGCTCACCCGTACCTGCACCAGCTGTGTGAAGCTATAGTGCTGTAGATGACTGTAGCACAGTGAATGATGTGGAGACAAATCTTAAACAAAGATTCCTTCATCCCTCAAGGGCTTCTGAAACTCTTGATCTCAGGAGAGCCCCAGGCCAGACAGTTGTTTGGGATCATATACGATGATTTCAGAGGTAAGAGACCAACACCAGCAGCACATGGTCTGAGGATACAGGCAGGAGACTCAAGCTTGGATAAATCCTGTGGACTCTTTGGTTAAGATCAGTGGATTGTGTGACTTAAGTGTGGATGCTGTTTTCAAACAGTGGAAGAATTCTTTCATTGCATGTTTTATGTTTTTCATTTTGCTCATTCTTTCCCCATGCAACTCCCTCTTGGTTGTGTTTGCTTTATGTGCATGATCAAGGTAAGTGTTTCGTATTAAACCATCAAAGCATTGCCGACATTGACATTCCTGTTTATTGGTTTTTAGAAAGGATGCTTGTTAGCAAAATATACCATTATTCCCTCAACCTCGGAAACTCTTTGATGCAGGCAGCTCTCTTACTTCCCCTCAATGTAACGCTCTTTCACCGCCAACAATTCACCATTGATAAACACAGATAAAGCAGCATCTTGACTCTTAACGTTAATTTGTGGAACAATGTCCCATTGCCTCTCTAGTCTGTGGAGTAATCGCCCATTTATATTTAATTAGGCAGTTCTTCCCCCACCGCTAGCACGCCTTCCTCAGTGCTGAGAGAGGCACTTTATGGCGCTGCTCTCGCTGGCTTCCTTTTAAACCAGCTCATTAATATTTCAGCTGGCATCATCCACCAAACAATAATAAAATAATAATGTGACGGCTGATTAAACAGCTAAACTCCGACTTTTTAATGTGCATTTAAATGTGTATTTGCATAAACATGCCTGGTAAACGCCTCTTTAGAGGACAGTGATGCCTTGCAGCACACTATTGCAGCCAACTTCTAAAGCTTAATAAAACCTTAATTAGGTACCAGCCTCAGCCAAGATAATGGTAGGGAAAATGTAGAGCAACACTTGCTGCACTCTGCACAATGCAGAGCCGACAGTAAATGATATCACGCTCTCATTTCTCCCTCTGTGGAAGAACACAGCATTCTGCACAGCTGATTGCTTTTATCTTTGGTTTCAGGGTGTAAAATATGGAAGACGTCTTAATTTATCAAGCATACAAACATGTAGAATAAAACCTGCAATCCAATCCTCTCAGATAATTCATGAATTACAAAGAGAAAATGTAATTAAGAGCTGTGATCGTGAACTTAAGACTGGAAAGGAAGAACAAACAGTGAGAAGAGAGGAGAGGCGGTGGAGCTTTACTATTAGGTTAAGTGGTGTCAGACTGGTTTCATGTGTCAGGTGCAGTCTGAAAACACCTCGTGTACTGTACTCACCTCAAACTCCCCTGGTTATGATTCTGTATCTTATGATCTACTCATCGGGTAATGCAATTCAATTCCCAGACAAAATTAACATTACTGTACTCACACACACACACACACACACACACACACACACACACACACACACACACACTTACACACAACACACACACACAAGACAGTGGAATTCCCATCAGTAATCAGTGCAGCCCAGTGAAGCAGACTCAGCAAACCTGTGAGTGTAGTAATGGGGAGGGAGTGGTCTGTCTTTATTGAACCAATATGGAGTCAGAAAGGCAAAGTCATAAAACACACTCAGAGTTATTTATTTTTTCACTGACATCTAAAAGTAAAACCATCAAACGTATCCGTTAGTGCAAGTCATTTACCATTCCTTACTGTCACGGACGAATCCCAGGAGAATGCTTACAAAGACACTACCCTATCCCAAGTATTGACTTTGACCGTTGAACACATCCTCCTCTAGTAAAATTAAATTGTTTTCTTCCAGACTGTGAGTGTTACGGTCACTCCAACCGCTGCAGCTACATCGACTACCTGAACATCGTCACGTGCGTCAGCTGCAAGCACAACACCAGAGGCCAGAACTGCCAACACTGCAGACTGGGATACTTCCGCAACGCCTCTGCTGAACTGGATGATGAAGGGGTCTGCATCGGTCAGTCTGCAGGGGGACAGAGGGAGCGTGTGTGTGTGTGTGTCAGTGTTGGTGACACAATTCAAGCAACTACTCGGACGTTGTTGTCTTTGTTTTTATCATTTTAAATAGATGCATACAGTAAATAATATAAAATATATTCCTTATCTGACACTTTTGTAAAAAAATGTAACTTCAATTGTATTTTGAATATTTAAAAAGGGGTCCTGTGGGGTTTTCTCTTTTTCGCAAAATGCATAGTGTGCAAATAAACAGATAAAATGCTCGATTCGATTTTTAATCCCTAAAATACGCAGCCCGTTCACTCCTCAGCAGTTTCAAGCTGTAGTTTAGCAGCTAAAGATTTACATCTGTTGGTGGAGACCAAACTTGAGTTAAAAAGAAAGCGACTTTACTTGTCAAGTAGCAAGAAACACAAATCCAAATGAACAACAATGTTGCTCCATATCTGCTGGATTTGTAAATGTGGGTTTGTGGATTATATTTTGTTGCTCTGCCGAAACGTGGCCAAGAAATCAATTAATGCAGATTTAAATAAAGTCTGTTGCAAATCCTTAATAGTCTGTGATTAGCTGAAATGTACGACCAATAGACATTAGCAAGGATTGGTTATGTATATATATATAAATGAACTGTCACGTTTGGGCTCACTGCCCTGCAGCGATCATTAATCTGGGGTTCTACTCTATGTATTAAAAGATTTACAAGTCCAACGATGTTCGACGCAAACACCCTGAAGCTCCCTTAAAGCTGAACTTCAACTTCAAATTCAATGTGATGGCGTGCAGCAGAGCCAAAACAATAAAATAACGGTTGTAATATGTTCTGACTGTACTGTAGATAAGCACTCTTGCATCATTATGTGTGTGAGCTTTCAGAGTATTACACTCTTATTAAGGGCATGTCCTAAAAAGAGGTCACTCTGTTTGCATGGCTGTGCAGCTCAACCGTGGTGTTGATTTGGATCCATCTGCAGGTGGACTGCAGGGGGTTGGAGGGTAAAGTCGTGGTGGTTGGGGCGCACACGGGGCCAGGCCTTGGAGTCAGCACAAATAAGTCCCCGTTAGCTCATCTGCCAGCTCACTGGCACGCGGAGCACGGCAACAGAAATCAGTTCACACCAGGCGTCTCTGGAGCACGAAAGCATGCCCTCCCAAACACTAATGCATTTGTAAACAGCTACGCATTCACTCTCAGAGGCTCGCACACAATCCCAATATTGATGCACATGACCCACAAACACACGGATACCATCTGCATTGCTGTGGTTGTGTAATCTGCGTCACTTAAATTAATATTTTATATAGAATTTGAATTATAAATGAATTAATTTAATCGTGGGTTGAAGTGAAAGACAATCTATTCGATCATGAAACTGCAAGATGTAAATATGCAGCTCTGCTACCACTGATTCATATATGTATATGCAATGATAATTACTTTAAGTAATTTATGTTTTTTTAAAGTCAATGTCAAGTTATTGTCTTTATATAGTAAATATAATATGTTTGTGGTGTTTTATAGGTAATTTGAATCATAAGAATGTCAACAGACGGATCTTAAAGATAACATTTGCATTTCCCTCAACCTTTGTACCACCTGCGTTTGAAAGCAGATATTCTGCAATCAAAAGAACTTGCAGTTCTATTTAGACGGGATTAGTTTCCCAAACAACATCTGATATGGACTTTCTGACATAGGACATCTGTCATTCTCTGTTTCTGTTTAGACGGGAGTCACTGGAGTCTGTTCCCAGGCTGTATGACAGGTGTTGTTGCTAAACGTTAACCTCGTAGAGACCTTGGGACGGTTTCTTTTTACCGTCTGTGGGATCAAACAACAGTTTTAACCTGCAAAGTGCTTTAAAGCACAGTAGTTTGTATTCCAGACTCCACATTATCTGGGAGGTGTACATGTATATAAAAAGGAGGTGCACGGTTGGTAAAGCACAAACATAATTTCAGGTGTGAATCTCTGCAGCATCTCGGGACGTCTGAGAAACTCCCCCTTACATGCACAGCACTGCAGCTCTGAAAGGCATCAATACCAAACACAAAGCTGTGCTCTGAATACAAATGCACGTATCTTTTTTGGTTGAACTCGAGGTCAAATCTCTAATCCAAACCATCTCTTTTTATCTTTCCTCTTTCAGAGTGCAACTGCAACCAGATGGGTTCTGTTCACGACCGGTGTAACAGCACAGGCTACTGCCAGTGTAAAGACGGAGCCACGGGGGCAAAGTGTGACGACTGTCTGCCAGGATACTACTGGAAACAAGGCTGTTACTGTGAGTATAAAGGGGAAGGAAGCGTCTGCCTGTCTGTCTGTCTGCCTGCCTGTCTGTCCTTCCTTCCATTTTCTCAAGCGTTCATCTGATCGACTTAAGGATGGGAGTAGAGAACCGGTTCTAAATTGTCCGATCCATCACAATCGTTTGCCTTCAAAGCATTTTAATCTTTTATATTTTAACAGTTGCGCGTTGCAAAAACTCATGAGTCATGACATCACACTCTGCATGTATGCTTCTCTAAACTTGCAACAAGAAGAAGCAGCGTTTTTGATTTAATTATCTCGACAGAGTTTTTTTTAACTACCCGCTGGCTGGCTCCTCGCCTTGTGCATTTCCTCCGTGGTGGTGCGCCGCGACCGGCTCTAGATCGGGTTAGAAAGGCCAGGGATGAAGATGGCTTCACAGCACCATCAGGGCCGTGCACTCTTACTGCTCGCTCTCTCTGCGATGTGGATTTTATTTAATTTTTTTACACAGAAAATTGACCAGGAATCAATAAGGGAATCGATAAAGAATTGGCCCGTTATGCGGAATCGATAACAGCATTGGTATCAATAAAATCTCATCAATTCCGATCCCTACAAACACTGTGTGTGTTGAGAGGGGGCCCTATTAACCGTTACACCGCCGAGCAGCATGAAGGTTACAGCTCACTCTCTGTCGTGCACTGACTGCAGCTTCTGCATCTCTCAATGTTTTCTTTACTCCCCGGGGATTAGATCATGTAGCTCATTAGCAGCATCAGCTGCTCCTTTAATTGATGACCCTGTCACTCCTTAACCCCATTACAGGGAACGGCCTTCCTCTACCATCTACCATCTCACATAGAGCCTCCCCACCTACACACACACACACACACACACACACATTAAAGCTCCACAGGCATGCATGCCTCCTGACGGTAGCTTTATGTTTTACAATATGTGACATATTTTAGTAAATAGTATTACAGTTTGTTTTTGATTTGACATCTTACTCTAATGCAACAGAGACACTTCTGTTTGGGGAAAGGTGTTAGCTCACGTTTTTATATCTTTTTCTCTCGGCACATTTTTAGGTCAAGTACCGTGTGCAGTCCTCCGTGCTTACCCTAATGCCTTTTATAGAATTATAATGATGCTATTTGTTCCTCCAATCATTACTTTACAAATATCACAAATAGCAGTGCACTTTCTGCTGGTGAGACACTGATTTGTACTTGACCCTGTGAAAGTGCAGGCTCCAGAAAAACAGACAGAGAAAAGGGCTGCAAAAACAAAAAGGCAGGTGTTGCCTGTTGTTGTCCCCGGAGCAAAGACTGCAGAACTCACCTTGCCTCTTTCCTTCCTCCTGCCCTGAATTCTTCTCCTCCCCATGTATCTCTGTCTCCCGTCATGCTTTTTCTAACATTGCCCCTCCTCATCTCTCCTCACCCGTCTCTCTCTTTGCCATACATCTTTCTTTCGTCTTTGTGCTCTTTACTCCCCCTCTATCGCTTCACTGCCTGTCACTCTGTCACTTTGCCGTACCCTCTTCATCCCCAACTCCTCTCTCTCACTCGCAAATCCTTAACTCTCCCTCTGCTACTTTCTGTCTGCCTTCTTCTCCACTCACAGCTAACGTCTGCGACGAGGAGATGCTCCTGTGCCAGAACGGAGGAACATGCCACCAGAGTCAGAAGTGCATCTGTCCTCCGGAGTTTAAGGGGGTGCTGTGCCAACAGCCCCGCTGCGAGGCGGGCAAGGACTGCAACGCCGCCTCTTCCCTGCACCTTACCACGGCCACCCTGCTGCTCTGCACTCTGCTAGCCCACCTGCTGGCCACGTTTACTCCCCACTGAGCCACAAAAAGAAACCCTCAGACCGAGGAGTGTGTGTGTATATGTGTGTGTACGCGAGACGAGGGGTGACCCAGAGTGTGACGGGCCGCCCCAGTCATGGACCCGACGAACACACACTTGCAAAAGCACACACACACACACACACACACACATTCGCACAACACGAACTAGCCCCAGTCTCCTTTCAAACACACATATACACACACACACACGCACGCACACCTCACAGGACTGTTATGATACCGAGTGTGTGCTCAGGTGTGAGAAAGACAAAGAGAAAAAGAGGAGCGACCTCAGAGAAAAGATGCAGATGAAGGGGGGGGGGATCATACCAACCACTGTTCCCTTTATTCCTGAGCTGGAGCAACGTCAAACCAAAAAGCATAAAACACTTAAATCACCACTGTTTCACTTCAAAGGGAATGGCTGTTACACACACATGGACCTTTTCTTTCCTTCTTTTTTCTTGGTTGAGTTCAGGATCTCACCTGCGTTTGACTGACGTGTGTGTGTGTGTGTGTTCAGACTCGCCGAGAGTCCGAGACACGGCGGACGAGGTGCGCGTCACATCCTGCTGCTGAGGCCGACATAGTATATTAACCAGGTTTCATTTCCTCTCAAAAGATGAGACTTGATTTTACATTTATTCTATTTCTGCTGCATTCTTTTCTAAAAATTATATCTTCAGTCATTGTATCTAATGTGCCCACGAACAGTCGCTGAGATTATACATATTATATAATATCCAGGGGTTACAAATTATAAAAGTTTAGTCACTATTATGGTTGTTATAGGAATGAGTGATTGTTGCCACACTTAGCGAGATTTAATCTTCACACAGTATTCAGGAAGCAGAATTTAACAGAATTTAACTTATCAGAAGTCTAAAAGAGAGAGAAAAGATATCGACCACGTATCAATATTATATGACATTATTTGAATATTTTTTGTAGAAATTATTTTTGTTTGGAGTTACAATAAATTATAAAAAATGACATTTACAACTATTCCAAATGAGCATTTTATTACACTGAGTGTAAACCTTGCAGTAAATATGACTGTTATTTGCCTTCTTGCTTGTTCTTTCTTCATTCAATCAAATGTCTGCGATTACATCCTGGTAACATCCTTTTTCTTCCAGCGGGGTGAAAAGAAAATAGAGCAAGTCGTTCATTTAAACACTTCATTCACTTGTGACATGTTTGTAATCACAAACAGACTATTCCAGCAGTCTGACACACAGAACTTCTCTCCTGTCAAGAGAACATCAATTATTTTATTCTGATAAAAGGTTGCAAAGAGCTTTTATATCTGAGCACGTCCCGAGCAGATGATGAAACATTATTAGACGGATGTATATTGATTCACGACGAGGGACGTCACGAGAACCGATGCTTTGTTACCGAGTCGATGCCAACGTTCTGAAAACGTGTTTTTCTTCAGTACCGTCAGTAACAGAAGTAGCGTAGGTACCGGGGGGCTCGAGGCTAACGCGGGAAAATCGGAAAGGATTCTGCGTATCAGTTCCTGAAGCACACGAGTCTGGCCGTGGTTTTCTCCTCTGCTCACACGTTACACACTTTACTTTTTGTGATTCATTTATTAAACTCACTTTGACGCAAACAGGAGAAAGAATCCCGATAATGCTACAATGTAAACAACACAAATCCGGCGGTACAGCTAGCTAACGTTAGCTGTTAGCTGCCGGTATCGGAGGTGCGTTCATGTGTGTTGGGCGAGTATAACGTTATAATGTGGTTTTAAGCGGGAAACGTAAGTTTACGTTTTGTTTGAAGGAGAAGTTTTCTCAGCAATATAAAACATATGTTTGGTCTGGGATCTCTTGTTTTGTTTTTATGGTGGAGTTTCTCTGCTTTTGGCATCGACTCTTTCCTGTCATCGTGTCGTCCCTGATGGGCTCTACAGCCACACTCTCACATCTGTAAGTTTCCTTCGCACGGCTGTTCCAGAGAGACACGCTGTGTTTAGCAAAATTCCCCGTTTAGCGAAACTACAACATCCTTTCACTGAGAAATGTTCGACTGCTGAGTCACAGGTGCACAGTGGATGAAGAGATGTGGAGGCTGCATTACACCGGGATACTGTGTACATCAAAGATAAAAGTGAGACTAAGCCTGTGAGAAATGACAAGACGTGGATTCTTGTATTACTCCTATATTTCCTGAGCCCGTGGTTCCTGTATTAGATATTCTGTGTGTAGGGCTCATCCCCTCTGAGCCCGAATGGTGTCGAGAGCGGAGGCGTGGGAGGGAATAGTTTATGAATGTAGAACATCGAGAAAAGTAAGAAGAAGATGTAAAGGAACACATTTCAATGTGGATCAAAGAGCAGGTAGAGCTCATTGTGTTGCAGTGTACCATGTGCATTATCATGTTTAAACAGGACAAACAACACAGAGCTGCAACACGTCCAGTTGTTTGGGATAATCGATCATTAAAGAAATGTTTTATGCAAAAATGGCACAAAAAAAAGCTGTTTTCAGCCTCGAATGTGGAGACTTCCTGCTTTTCGCTGTGTTACATCATAAAACTGAATATCTTTGCATTTTAGAATAACAGATTATATAATTGGATTAAAATATTAATAATGTGTAGGCTTCACTTTAATGTTGCAGGTGGCATATGTGGGGATACAATGTTATACAATAATACTACTTTAAATAATTTATGAATTATATTTTGTGTTACTAATCTGAAAAGTAATTACAGCAGTCAGATCAAAGATAAAACAATATTTCACTTTGCTAGTGCAGTAGACATATAAAGTAAAATGCAAAATACTCAAGAAAAGTACCTTCAAGTATCTATCACATCAAATATGAGACACAGACTCGAACAGACCAATTATTTTTCTACATCCTAAAATTAGACGAGCGCTCGACACATTTTGAGAAATGTGCCTTTTTTTTACGCTTTCTTGCCATAAGCTGTATAAGAAGATCGATAATACATATATATATGTATATATGTATATATACATATATAAATACATATATGTATATATATACATATATGTATACATATATATATGTATATATATATATGTATATATATATATATATATATATATATATATATATACGTGTATATATATATATATATATATATATATATACATATATATATAATAAGACTCTCAGGTCCGTACGATAAACATGAGCTTGCAGCCTGGAAGCTTCTGGTATCAATATATATATATATATTATATATATATATATATATATATATATATATATATATAATGCTTGTAAAAGGGATATACCGACAACAAGTCAATTGTTCAACTTGCAACACTGACATCATTTCATTCACTGACTTCATGTACAAAATAATCTGCGCTGACGTGTAACAAATTAGACATGTTCATACATATAACGCATCGTTAATAAAACAGAGCAGTTTTTTCCGTGAATGAAAGACCGCAGAGACTGCAAGTGCCAAACGATGCCTCTATTCAAGACAAAACTTTGAATAATTTGATCATTTATTGCAGTTTATTACGATAATAAATGAATATTCAGATGAAGCTAACTAATCAAATTCAAATGGAGCAGCGCCGTGCTTTGCTGCTTTGAAATGAACCCGGAAACACATAAAAAATGAATGAGAGTAAAGTCAACAGCGAGCTCCTCTTTTTATTCCACCTCTGAATAATGAGTGTGAAAGAAGCTAAATAATTTTCCCATTTATGTTTCATCCCTTTACAGAGAGTGAGTGGGTTTCAAAGTGGTCAGGTACATACATGTTTATTAAGATAAAGAGTTGAACATGGACTTATAAAGGTCTGTAAGGTCTGATATGTGTGTCTGCAGGAAATCAGAGACATGGGCCGAGTAACTTCGTCTTTCGTCTCCTGAACGCAACGCAGCGCTTGGTGAAAGCTGTCCCTATTAGTCTCCGTCATCTCTGTTTTCTACTACTGCTTCCTGACTGGAGTATTTTCTGCTGTGGGTCCTTGAGGCTTCCACGTCTCGACTGCCCAAAAATGTCCTTTTGTTTTGAGGATGCACATGCCAGTCACCTTCGCCGTGTTGGGCCCATGGGCGTCATGTTTCTCTGGGATTCTCTCTTTTTTCATCATGTTTCCTACAAACAAAGTAAGGTTAGATGTGCAGGGACAGATCCCTCTGGAAGGGTTAGAGGTGCAGGGACAGATCCCTCTGCAAGGGTTAGAGGTGCAGACAGATCCCTCTGGAAGGGTTAGAGGTCCAGGGACAGATCCCTCTGGAAGGGTTAGAGGGGCAGACAGATCCCTCTGGAAGGGTTAGAGGTGAAGACAGATCCCTCTGGAAGGGTTAGAGGTGCAGACAGATCCCTCTGGAAGGGTTAGAGGTACAGGGACAGATCCCTCTGGAAGGATTAGAGGTGCAGACAGATCCCTCTGGAAGGGTTAGAGGTACAGGGACAGATCCCTCTGGAAGGGTTAGAGGTGCAGACAGATCCCTCTGGAAGGGTTAGAGGTACAGGGACATATCCCTCTGGAAGGGTTAGAGGTGCAGACAGATCCCTCTGGAAGGGTTAGAGGTGCAGGGACATATCCCTCTGGAAGGGTTAGAGGTACAGGGACAGATCCCTCTGGAAGGGTTAGAGGTGCAGACAGATCCCTCTGGAAGGGTTAGAGGTACAGGGACATATCCCTCTGGAAGGGTTAGAGGTGCAGACAGATCCCTCTGGAAGGGTTAGAGGTCCAGGGACAGATCCCTCTGGAAGGGTTAGAGGTGCAGACAGATCCCTCTGGAGGGGTTAGAGGTCCAGGGACAGATCCCTCTGGAAGGGTTAGAGGTGCAGACAGATCCCTCTGGCAGGGTTAGAGGTACAGGGACAGATCCCTCTGGAAGGGTTAGATGTGCAGATAGATCCCTCTGAAGGGATTAGAGGTACAGGGACAGATCCCTCTGGAAGGGTTAGAGGTGAAGACAGATCCCTCTGGAAGGGTTAGAGGTGAAGACAGATCCCTCTGGAAGGGTTAGAAGTGCAGACAGATCCCTCTGGAGGGGGCGGACACCTTCACATCTGTCCCGCTCTGTTTGTATTCTGACATCCTCACATCGAGAACATCTGGAAAGCTCACGAGTGTTTTGTCTTAAGAATGTAAGTCATTGAAAAGATCCTTTGGGAATACACAGAGCCAACCTTTTCTTTCCAAATACCAACACTGCATGAAACAATAATAATAATAATAATCATAATAATGCATAAACAGGTAAACGTTTTACCTAATGCTGACTTGAGGTCAGATACAGCGTCCATCTTCTCAGCCCCAAAACTAAATCTGTTCACGTTCAAGAGTCAAAGCTCTTTAGAGGGTCGTAGTAATTATGACAGGTGAGGTTGTTAAATGTAATGTTTTTAAGTCCTCCACAGAGAACATCTAATGCTCTTTAGGGCTGAGCTTTACGTTTGAAATTAACTTGACAATATTGCATTAAATGGCAATATTAATAGGGATATTTGTGTATCTCTATATAACAATCGTGTGTAAAACCTCATAAAGAATATTAATGGCAAAAGCAAAAGTTTCCTACTGGTGTCCTTCACATAAGTTAAAACTGAGTGGTGACTAAAGACAGAAATCATATTTAAATAAGAATCATGTGGGGAAATATTTATCATGCAACTATGGAATCACCAAATATAAAATACACTTTTTACAACTTTTAAAGACTTTAAGGATGCAGAACCCCGTCAGACACCCAGGAGGCTGTTCGTGTCCTAACTTCTGTCTAACATAAAGCTTACATCCAACCGCTGCTGATTATAAAGGAATATTTTGCGGAATATGTTAAATCTTTCACATTTTCTGTTTCCAACCAGCCTTCATCGAGCTCCCTCCTCTTCACAGACATAATGACGCCGTCCCTCCTGCCCTGCTCTTTCTGCCCGCAAAAATAAACATAATTTACTGACAGATTAGAAATAGTTTTCAGGCCCCTTTGTCCGATGAAATGACCTGCATACTCGTATTAATTCACAAATCCACCGCACAACTGTGTGTAGTGAAAACGTCGAATCTAATCTCCTGTGACTGATTCTCAAGGACCGATTCAAAACACTTAACAATGTTTCTTTAGTTATAATAAGGCTGTTAAAAAGACTGCTGTACAGCTCTCCACTGACACTCAAGTGTTCAACTTCACCTCCTTTGAAAGGACAAAACAGGAAGAGATGGAACAAAATATTCAACATCAAAGTGGAAATCTAAAACACTTTAATAAAGAAATACTGAAGTATTATACATTTCCTCAAACAGCACAGATGTTCAAAGATTAAAGGTCTACATCGTACTTTATCTTGTTGTAGATTTGCTCATGTGTATAAACGAGTATTTTACCGTCATATTGTCGTTTGACATGTTTTGGCACGGCGGATGTTTTCTCTTCTGCTCAAATGTATTTCAGCTTCCTGGCACTGATCTGATAAATAACTTGTATCATGCAAATCTATAAAAGCAGATCAATACTGAAGAAATGTTAGACGCTTCTGAAGGAGACGGTGCTCACTGTCAGCTGTCACTAAATATAGGCTAACTGCTCAAGAACAAGAACAAACAATAATAAAAGCCCTGAAATAGATTGTTTGTAATAACCAGGAAACAAGCCGGTCCAGAGATATGGAAGGTGCAGAGTTATGGAAGGTGTAGATATATGGAAGGTGTAGAGATATGGAAGGTGTAGAGATATGGAAGGTGCAGAGATATGGAAGGTGCAGAGATATGGAAGGTGTAGATATATGGAAGGTGTAGATATATGGAAGGTGCAGAGATATGGAAGGTGCAGAGATATGGAAGGTGCAGAGATATGGAAGGTGTAGAGATATGGAAGGTGTAGATATATGGAAGGTGTAGAGATATGGAAGGTGCAGAGTTATGGAAGGTGCAGAGATATGGAAGGTGTAGAGATATGGAAGGTGTAGATATATGGAAGGTGTAGAGATATGGAAGGTGCAGAGATATGGAAGGTGCAGAGATATGGAAGGTGTAGATATGGAAGGTGTAGATATATGGAAGGTGTAGAGATATGGAAGGTGCAGAGTTATGGAAGGTGTAGATATATGGAAGGTGTAGAGATATGGAAGGTGCAGAGATATGGAAGGTGTAGAGATATGGAAGGTGTTAGAGATATGGAAGGTGCAGAGATATGGAAGGTGCAGAGTTATGGAAGGTGTAGATATATGGAAGGTGTAGAGATATGGAAGGTGCAAGAGATATGGAAGGTGTAGATATATGGAAGGTGTAGAGATATGGAAGGTGTAGAGATATGGAAGGTGTAGAGATATGGAAGGTGCAGAGATATGGAAGGTGTAGATATATGGAAGGTGTAGAGATATGGAAGGTGCAGAGATATGGAAGGTGCAGAGATATGGAAGGTGCAGAGATATGGAAGGTGTAGAGATATGGAAGGTGTAGAGATATGGAAGGTGCAGAGATATGGAAGGTGCAGAGATATGGAAGGTGTAGATATATGGAAGGTGTAGATATATGGAAGGTGCAGAGATATGGAAGGTGCAGAGATATGGAAGGTGCAGAGATATGGAAGGTGCAGAGATATGGAAGGTGTAGAGATATGGAAGGTGTAGATATATGGAAGGTGTAGAGATATGGAAGGTGCAGAGTTATGGAAGGTGCAGAGATATGGAAGGTGTAGAGATATGGAAGGTGTAGATATATGGAAGGTGTAGAGATATGGAAGGTGCAGAGATATGGAAGGTGCAGAGATATGGAAGGTGTAGAGATATGGAAGGTGTAGATATATGGAAGGTGTAGAGATATGGAAGGTGCAGAGTTATGGAAGGTGTAGATATATGGAAGGTGTAGAGATATGGAAGGTGCAGAGATATGGAAGGTGTAGAGATATGGAAGGTGTAGAGATATGGAAGGTGCAGAGATATGGAAGGTGCAGAGTTATGGAAGGTGTAGATATATGGAAGGTGTAGAGATATGGAAGGTGCAGAGATATGGAAGGTGTAGATATATGGAAGGTGTAGAGATATGGAAGGTGTAGAGATATGGAAGGTGTAGAGATATGGAAGGTGCAGAGATATGGAAGGTGTAGATATATGGAAGGTGTAGAGATATGGAAGGTGCAGAGATATGGAAGGTGCAGAGATATGGAAGGTGCAGAGATATGGAAGGTGTAGATATATGGAAGGTGTAGAGATATGGAAGGTGCAGAGATATGGAAGGTGTAGAGATATGGAAGGTGCAGAGATATGGAAGGTGTAGAGATATGGAAGGTGCAGAGATATGGAAGGTGCAGAGATATGGAAGGTGTAGATATATGGAAGGTGTAGAGATATGGAAGGTGCAGAGATATGGAAGGTGTAGAGATATGGAAAGTGCAGATATATGGAAGGTGCAGAGATATGGAAGGTGTAGAGATATGGAAGGTGCAGATATATGGAAGGTGCAGAGATATGGAAGGTGTAGATATATGGAAGGTGTAGAGATATGGAAGGTGTAGAGATATGGAAGGTGTAGATATATGGAAGGTGCAGAGATATGGAAGGTGCAGAGATATGGAAGGTATAGAGATATGGAAGGTGTAGATATATGGAAGGTGTAGAGATATGGAAGGTGCAGAGATATGGAAGGTGTAGAGATATGGAAGGTGCAGAGATATGGAAGGTGTAGATATATGGAAGGTGTAGAGATATGGAAGGTGCAGAGATATGGAAGGTGTAGAGATATGGAAGGTGCAGAGATATGGAAGGTGTAGAGATATGGAAGGTGCAGAGATATGGAAGGTGCAGAGATATGGAAGGTGTAGATATATGGAAGGTGTAGAGATATGGAAGGTGCAGAGATATGGAAGGTGTAGAGATATGGAAGGTGCAGAGATATGGAAGGTGTAGAGATATGGAAGGTGCAGAGATATGGAAGGTGTAGATATATGGAAGGTGTAGAGATATGGAAGGTGCAGAGATATGGAAGGTGTAGAGATATGGAAGGTGCAGAGATATGGAAGGTGTAGATATATGGAAGGTGTAGAGATATGGAAGGTGTAGAGATATGGAAGGTGCAGAGATATGGAAGGTGCAGATATATGGAAGGTGCAGAGATATGGAAGGTGTAGAGATATGGAAAGTGCAGATATATGGAAGGTGCAGAGATATGGAAGGTGTAGAGATATGGAAGGTGCAGATATATGGAAGGTGCAGAGATATGGAAGGTGTAGAGATATGGAAGGTGTAGAGATATGGAAAGTGTAGAGCTATGGAAGGTGTAGAGATATGGAAGGTGTAGTTAGTGCATGGAGCAACTGAAACTGATCTTATGTGAAACTTTAAAACTCCACCTGTTACCACCGAGGCCGAGCGGCAGCAGTGTTGTATCACTGCATTAATAATGCATGAATTATTTATGCATCACCATGACACCACCTCGTATGTGGATGCAACAGTTGGCCTTAAAGGTTTCGACGTCTGCCTGCGCACACACACACACACACACACACACACACACACACACACACACACACACACACACACACACACACACACACACACTCACACACATACAGATCTGATAAAAACATATTCCTCCCGAGGGCTTGCACGAAAAATATTGTTATTTTAAAATGGAAATAAAGCCCATATTATGATTAAATTAAAGACTGGAGTTAGCAGAGTGCAGTCCCTCTCTGCTGCCCGTTAGCTGGTCAAGTTCCCGTCATTCATCTTGATGAGGTGTCTAGCCGGAGGCTGAGCTAAAGAAATCTGTTTAGACACCCAGAGGCGTTGCCAGACATAAAAATACAAATAAAAAAGTGCTGGGACACAAGCCGCCAGCACACACTTCCCTAAAGAGGAAGTGAATCCACGGACAGTGTTGGTGAGACAGCATCTTTGTCATGAATACAAATAACTGCAGGTGAAGAAATTTGATGCTACAATTGTATAAACTCTGCAGCAGGTATATTTGATAAAAGGTGCACCTGCCAACAGAAAGATGCAGCCAGATTAAGAAGGATAGAAGATCGACTCAACAAACGAAGGAATCATTCAAAATGTCTAAATATAGAAGCTCATAGATGTAGAGGAAGGTAGGACAAACATCTGCCTTCGAGCTGTTTCGTCAGTTCAATTAATGCTACATAATCACAACATGCTGTTTATGTGGGCTCCACTTTACTGCCTAATTATTGTATGTTTTATTGCACAAGACAGACGCGGCCGTGAGGCTCCAGTCTGCAGCAGTTTCTCTCTGTCCTCTGATAAACAACTGAATCACCTGCAAAAACAAATGAGAAGTTTCAGTCGTCTCTCCGTCTACATCTCTCTCTTCTTTATCGCCCACTTGTTCTTTCTCTCCTCGTTTTCTTTTTCTCTGACTCTGCAAATCACTTAATTTAAATCACTTCACATTAGTATTGGAAATGCTAACCCTAACCCTAATCCTAACCCTAAAGCCGGACAGCATCAGACCCACGGTCGACCCTGATTGAATTAGGTATTACAGAACATTTAAACGGTGATACCTCGACTCTCTTCTCTCTGCTTTACATCCATCTCCACAACATCAGCATCATTGCCAGCGCCATCTATTCGCTTGGATCAGACGTCTTCACGTTGTAAATCAGATAAAGAATTTCAGAAAAATCAGTCGCTTCTGTTCATCAGAAGTTGGCTACAGAATGTTTCAATGATTGATTCATTTTATTTCTAAAAATACGATTTGGGAGAAGATAGTTTTTGGAGATTCTCTGACTTTACATTGGTTCTTGGGACGTCATTAAAACGCTGCTGCTTGTTAAATTAAAAAGCTTCACGCTGCTGCTGCGTCGCCTCCGCTCTGTCCTTTACCACCACACGCACTTCACTATCTGTGTGCCATGTTTTTCAAACATGTCTGAGAAATGGCTGCCGCTGTGCAGCATGTAACCCTCAAAACGTCTTCGCTTCAGGCTGAAAATTTAAATCTTTGTCAATTCACTGAGCTGTCAGGCTCAGCGCATCAGTGGGGCTGACATCAGAGCTCAAAGTGGCGGTTGGAAAACTTAGTGCCGGGATGTCTGGCCTCTAAAGCAGCGAGGAGATGCGAGTCAGAAGTCCGTCAGTGGAACTAGTGCATCCAACTTGGAACCATTTTTAAATTCTTGTTGGTCGAAACATATGCAAAGATTTTCATGGATTTGTCTGTAATGCTGTGTCCCAGTGTCCCAGTGTGTCTCAGTGTCCCAGTGTGTCCCAGTGTGTCTCAGTGTGTCCCAGTGTGTCCCAGTGTGTCTCAGTGTTTCTCAGTGTGTCCCAGTGTGTCTCAGTGTGTCTCAGTATGTCCCGGTGTGCCTCAGTGTGTCTCAGTCTGTCTCAGTGTGTCTCAGTGTGTCTCAGTGTCTCAGAGTGACGCAGTGTGGCTCAGTGTGTCCCAATGTGTCTCAGTGTGTCCCAGTGTGTCTCAAAGTGTCTCAGTGTGTCTCAGTATGTCTCAGTGTGTCTCAGTCTGTCTCAGTCTGTCTCAGTGTGTCTCAGTGTGTCCCAGTCTGTCTCAGTGTGTCCCAGTGTGTCTCACTGTGTCTCAGTGCGTCTCAGTGCGTCTCAGTGTGTCTCAGTCTGTCTCACTGTGTCTTAGTGTGTCTCAGTGTGTCCCAGTGTGTCCCAGTATGTCCCAGTGTGTCTCAGTGTGTCCCAGTGTGTCTCAGTGTGTCCCAGTGTGTCTCACTGTGTCTCAGTGCGTCTCAGTGCGTCTCAGTGTGTCTCAGTCTGTCTCAGTCTGTCTCACTGTGTCTTAGTGTGTCTCAGTGTGTCCCAGTGTGTCCCAGTATGTCCCAGTGTGTCTCAGTGTGTCCCAGTGTGTCTCAGTGTGTCCCAGTATGTCTCAGTTTGTCTCAGTGTGTCCCAGTGTGTCTCAGTGTGTCCCAGTGTGTCTCAGTGTGTCCCAGAATGTCTCAGTGTGTCTCAGTGTGTCCCAATGTGTCTCAGTGTGTCCCAGTCTGTCTCAGTGTGTCCCAGTGCGTGTTAGTGCATCTCAGTGTGTCTCAGTGCGTCTCAGTGTGTCCCAGAGTGGCTCAGTGTGTCCCAATGTAGTGGTCCCAGTGTGTCTCAGTGTGTCCCAGTGTGTCTCAGTGTGTCCCGGTGTGTCTCAGTGTTTCCCAGTGTGTCTCAGTGTGTCTCAGTGTGTCTCAGTCTGTCTCAGTGTGTCCCAGTGTGTCTTAGTGTGTCCCAGTCTGTCTCAGTGTGTCTCAGTGTGTCCCAGTGTGTCCCAGTGTGTCTCAGTGTGTCTCGGTGTGTCTCAGTGTGTCCCAGTGCGTGTCAGTGCATCTCAGTGTGTCTCAGTGCGTCCCAGTGTGTCTCAGTGTGTCTCAGTGTGTCTCAGTGTGTCCCAGTGTGTCTCAGTGTGTCCCGGTGTGTCTCAGTGTGTCTCAGTGTGTCCCAGTGTGTCTCAGTGTGTCCCAGTGTGTCTCAGTGTGTCCCAGAGTGGCTCAGTGTGTCCCAATGTGTCTCAGTCTGTCTCAGTGTGTCTTGGTGTGTCTCAGTGTGTCCCAGTCTGTCTCAGTGTGTCCCAGTGTGTCTCAGTGCGTGTCAGTGCATCTCAGTGTGTCTCAGTGCGTCCCAGTGTGTCTCAGTGTGTCCCAGAGTGGCTCAGTGTGTCCCAGTGTGTCTCAGTGTGTCCCAGTGTGTCTCAGTGTGTCTCAGTGTGTCCCAGTGTGTCTCAGTGTGTCCCGGTGTGTCTCAGTGTTTCCCAGTGTGTCTCAGTGTGTCTCAGTGTGTCTCAGTCTGTCTCAGTGTGTCCCAGTGTGTCTCAGTGTGTCCCAGTCTGTTTCAGTGTGTCTCAGTGTGTCCCAGTGTGTCCCAGTCTGTCTCAGTGTGTCTCAGTGTGTCCCAGTGTGTCTCAGTGTGTCCCAGTCTGTCTCAGTGTGTCCCAGTCTGTCTCAGTGTGTCTCAGTGTCTCTCAGTGTGTCTCAGTGTGTCTTAGTGTGTCCCAGTGTGTCTCAGTCTGTCTCAGTGTGTCCCAGTGTGTCTCAGTGTGTCCCAGTCTGTCTCAGTTTGTCTCAGTGTGTCCCAGTGTGTCTCAGTGTGTCCCAGTGTGTCTCAGTGTGTCCCGGTGTGTCTCAGTGTGTCTCAGTGTGTCTCAGTGTGTCCCAGTGTGTCTCAGTCTGTCTCAGTGTGTCCCAGTGTGTCTCAGTGTCTCCCAGTCTGTCTCAGTTTGTCTCAGTGTGTCCCAGTGTGTCTCAGTGTGTCCCAGTGTGTCTCAGTGTGTCCCAGTCTGTCTCAGTGTGTCTCAGTGTGTCCCAGTGTGTCTCGGTGTGTCCCAGTCTGTCTCGGTGTGTCTCAGTGTGTCCCAGTGTGTCTCAGTGTGTCCCGGTGTGTCTCGGTGTGTCTCAGTGTGTCTCAGTGTGTCCCAGTGTGTCCCAGTGCGTCTCAGTGCGTCTCAGTGCGTCTCAGTGCATCTCAGTGTGTCCCAGTCTGTCTCACTGTGTCTCAGTGTGTCTCAGTGTGTCCCAGTGTGTCTCAGTGTGTCTCAGGGTGTCTCAGTGTGTCCCAGTGTGTCCCAGTGTGTCTCAGTGTGTCTCAGTGTGTCCCAGTGCGTCTCAGTGCATCTCAGTGCGTCTCAGTGTGTCCCAGTCTGTCTCAGTGTGTCTCAGTGTGTCTCAGTCTATCTCAGTCTGTCTCAGTGTGTCAGTGTGTCCCAGTGTGTCCCAGTGTGTTTCAGTGTGTCTCAGTGTGTCCCAGTCTGTCTCAGTGTGTCTCAGTGTGTCTCAGTCTATCTCAGTCTGTCAGTCTGTCTCAGTGTGTCAGTGCGTCCCAGTCTGTCTCACTGTGTCTCAGTGTGTCTCAGTGTGTCCCAGTGTGTCTCAGTGTGTCTCAGTGTGTCCCAGTGTGTCTCAGTGTGTCTCAGTGTGTCCCGGTCTGTCTCGGTGTGTCCCGGTGTGTCCCGGTGTGTCTCGGTGTGTCCCAGATTGGCTCAGTGTGTCCCAATGTGTCTCAGTGTGTCCCAGTGTGGCTCAGTGTGTCCCAGTCTTTCTCAGTGTGTCTCAGTGTGTCCCAGTCTGTCTCAGTGTGTCTCAGTGTGTCCCAGTGTGTCCCAGTGTGTCTCAGTGTGTCCCGGTCTGTCCCGGTGTGTCCCGGTGTGTCCCAGTGTGTCTCAGTGCGTCTCAGTCACATATCTTTGCATTTTTAAAGACTGCTGTCACAGATGTAGTTCATGCGCCGCGAGGAGGATGTTTTTCTCCTTTTTCCTTTATATTTTAGTAAATTGTGCAGGTGCTTATAAAATATGTCAGCATGCTTTCAGGTGGCACATTACATCTCAGCAGCAGAACACACACCAGATATGAAGAGTAGACACGAAGACAATAACTCGAACCTATCAGACATTATTGCCTTTTGAAATTTTAATATGAGTACGAGTATACACAGCAAACATTAAATGCTTTATGGGGTTCTTTGGGTAAATTCTGCGCAACTCTTCCACAGTCATTTGACAGAACTCAAAACAAAGTGTGGAACAGCTGGCCTCATCTAACTTTTATCAAATGAGCTGCAGACACGCAGACAGAGCAGAGTTGTGGACACATGTCACACTCTACAGGTATCAGCTCGCTTGTTGAATTGTCTAATCCCCCCCCTGGCTTTTCAAAACCTGACAATCCAACATTCACGTCCGCTTCATGCAGCGATCGGACAGGTGTGAACTTCTCTCTCAAGCTCTCTTTCCTTCCACTCTTCACACAAACTACTTGTGTCATTTTTAATGTGTACAACATAGTGGAACACCCTGAATACCTCTGTGGAGAGATTGCTTTCATTATTCCCTTTGTAGGATTCACCACATCTTATTCCTCTCTATGATGGCAGGCATACGCAGATCTAATATGCATATTAACTGTGGCATGGATCTGTGATAACACCGCGATTATGATGTACTAAGATCCACATTTATAAAAATATGCATCCAGGTTGGAAAATGAGAGTAACTGCTTCATATGATGCAGAATCAGTGTCCTAAAGTTCTATGAAAGAGCTCAGTATCCAGTTATTTGTGTCCTTTATCAGATTTGTTTTCGATACAAAAATATGACAACTTCTCTTGTGGATGCAGCTTCGGGATCATCTCCAGTTTAAGAAACAGATCCGTGAGTTTTACACCTTATCAGTCGCCAAAACACTGCACAGCTGTTGATACTACTCCCATACAGGAAACAGTTTTCTTTTCACACAAATATACGACACAAAGTATACTCTGATACAGGTAAAGATCAGCATTCGATGCTAAAAAAGACCAGTAAAATCATGCATTAAAAAGTTTATGTTCACTTTTCTATTAAAGCATCAATGCATGTATCAAATGCAGGACTTACACACACTTATCTATATCTTCAGCACACTGAATGTCTCTAGTATTATGACTCAATATGCAGCAAAGCTTCAGAATAAAACCAGACCTCCTGCATAGGCCACAAACAATCACTGATCACAATCAATCAGCAAATGAATGAGCAACAAATAGCTGCAAAATAAGGTAAATTCCAAATGATTGGAAGCCTCAGGGGCTCTGTCACTACTGGACAGCAGTAATAACACAAGACACAATATGACACACAGCAAGCGGAGGTGCCCTCACCTGAATCTAATCAAAAGTTTGGCGTCAAAGGGTACAATTCCACCTGCTACCACACAAGTGGGAGACATAGACCTGCGTGGGAATCTAGGGGGGCGCTGTTTCACTCATTTAAAGAAACTCAATGAAGTTCCTTTTTTAGACTTTTCTTCCTTTTTTAATTATCATATGTACCAGAATTAGGTCTACATACCGGGTTTTTTAATATGGGGGGGGGCAGGCTTGCCTATAAAACTTTTTTTTTAATTTTAGTTGGGTTACAAGGGGCACTGGCCAGGACCACCAGAGCATTCACACATCTAGCTCACACACTGCCATTCGTTGCAGGTTTGTTTTGCACTAACCCCCCCCCCCCCCCCCCCCCTACAGTTTGGCACATTTATTATACATTAGATTAGGTAAAATGTATGCCAATAATAGGTAGAACGTAGGAAGTTGTTCCAAACTCTACTGTGAGATGTCAAGATAAATGACAGTCTGGTGTGGAAAGTTGCATATTTTTGCATGCTCATCATTGATACATCTGGTGGGTTTTTTTTGGCAATGATATGTCAAAACCACAGGGACACCGGTGCATTCATCAGCATGTTGGACACTTTTATTCATATGAAGAAACTTTAGCCATTAAGGACACCAGGGACCTGACGGTCATCCCTCACAGTCCACGTACCTCCAGATGGCTTTTGTCTAAAAACAATTTTGGGTGTAAAGTAGTACCTGTCACAAAGACAGACTGAAAGAAACACTTGAAGAAGAGGAGGAGAAGAAGCAACTGAAGTGTTTTCAAAGTATCACCTTTGCAATGAATATTCTGTCCTTTGCATGAAATCTTTCCAAATACATGGCACCATAATGACAGGAATTTGGGTAAACACAGTGACAGTTATTCAATTCAAGCAGCAGGAGGGAATTCACAAACCCACTTCTCTGATTTCAGCCTGTCCAACTGAGCTGATTAAAAAACAAGATCTGAGAGAAATACACCACTCAGCAATATGGAGGTCAAGAGAAATTGGAGCAAGAGAAATAGTAGACTTAAAAGAAACACTTGGAAACTAAGTGACACAAGCGAAGGAAGCTGGGTTCATCAACAAAGAAGCAGTGACATTTATGAAATGTGTGACTCGGCAGAGTAAACATCATCTCCAGCAGTGACATGCCTGCAGTTTAAGTCACCTGAAGACTGAAGGCTTTGCTTAGAAGATGGCACGGCTCAGTCTCAAAGAAACTGACACAACAAACTGTGAGAAACAGTCTTTGTGGGGAAGCGAGAGCAAAAGGCAGTAAAAGTGAGTTGCATGCTTAATGTATACAGTAAAATACAGTTTATGTTACATTGTTGTAGCGTAGGTGAAAATGTATTAGGATTTTAAGAGCATCATCAATCATGTTATAAGTAAGAGGATGTATAGCGACTAAATATCAGGATGTACTTCTATTTCTACTCACTGGTGTTGTTTCTGCCACACACATTTTAATTATTTTTAACAGCTCCACACATGGATGGATTACTGAACACAGGCCCAGGGCCCAAAGTACCAGAGGCCTTCACATACAAAATGTCTTTCAAAGAGACTCATAACAACAAGGAAGACTCAAAATGACCAGAAAGAGACACAAAATAACCACAAAGAGACACAAAAAGACACAAAACCACAAAAAGACACAAAACAACCACAAAGAGACACAAAACAACCACAAAGAGACACAAAACAACCACAAAGAGACACAAAATAACCACAAAGAGACACAAAACAACCACAAAGAGATACAAAACAACCACAAAGAGACACAAAACAACCACAAAGAGACACAAAATAACCACAAGGGGACACAAAACAACCACAAAGAGACACAAAATAACCACAAAGAGACACAAAACAACCACAAAGAGACACAAAACAACCACAAAGAGACACAAAACAACCACAAAGAGACACAAAACAACCACAAAAAGACACAAAATAACCACAAAGAGACACAAAACAACCACAAAGAGACACAAAACCACAAAAAGATGCATGACAACAATGAAAAGACACAAAACTAAACAAAAAGCATCATGAAGTCTGAGTGTCTTGCTCTTGCACCAGTAGAATAAACTTTCCCCTCTTTGTGAAATCTTGAACTTCTGGGGTTCCTCTTTATTTCTTTATTTTTCCAAACGCCACCCCGGGTCGCTCTCTTATTGTCTGCTCTGTTATGAAGTATATTTTCACCTCTTCGCAGCCTCTGTTCTCGAGTCTTCCTCTCACAGAGATCCCGTTCCTGCCTTTCCTTCATGGATGGCAGAGCACTGTGTCAGCTGCTGTCACACGTCTGAACGTTCAACTGAAGGCTTCACTTATGTATTTACTATATACTGATGAAAAGAAAGAAGCATTTCTCTGAAGTAAAGAAACAACAGAGGGGTACTTTCTCCAAAGATTGTCAGTTCTAAAAACCCTTTCAACTGTGCAGTGAAACCTGCAGCTTGTCGTTTAAATTACACATATATAATATATATAAATAATATGTGTAGAAATACTAACAGTGAAAGACAAATCCTTTTTTTTAACCCCGTTTATATTGTGCCATGAATTAAACATATGGTGTTTGTCAATTTAAAAGATTTTGCAAGACAAGACAGTTGTGGTTTGTCGTAAAACTGTCAAAGTACAGTATAAGGCTGTGAATATACGTAGTTACACACACAAAAGATGCGTAAGTGGCGTCGTATCTTTCATTAGCGATCGCTTTCTTGATACATTTTTAAGTTAGACAACACATCAGGTTACCTTGCCAGCTAGTGTTGGTGACGTGTATTGAGTAAGACGTAGTTCACTGATACTACGACAAACCTACGACCTTCTTGATTTGCATTTTATGTGCAATTCATGACACAATTCTAAGTATTTGTCGTTGAACACGTGGGGGACACCGGAAGAGGATGGACTGTGCAGCAAAAAAAGGTTTTTTAAATTAGAACAATATGCGAATGAGCTCACACAGTGCCCACTTTTATCAACTTTTATTGTTTTATATTTGGCTTTTAGGCATATCATCATTATAATCCCCAACCGCCGACACTAAAGACGTCTAAAGACAAGGACAAGGAACAGCGGGTGCTTTCACATTTCTGATTTATTCAAGAACTTTCCCATGTTGCTAAAGAGATGCGAGGCCTCGGGGAGATCTGCTATAAGCCTCTTTTAGATGTAACGTCGAGCTTTAATGAGATCTGCCAAAAGCACTTTATCACAAGCAGGAGAGCGAGATGGAGTCAATAAGGTCAATTTAGAAAGAGCAAGAAAGTGAGCCTGTTCTGAATCTCCCTGCAGACCTGGGAACAGAAACTCAACTCGCTGCAATTATCTGTTGCACAGAAGGTTATGGGCATCTTGATTTTCTATATTTACACTTAGTGCTCAGAAAATGGGAAAACATATCGGTTAGCGTTTTCTTCTGGACATGAAGGAAAACTAATATATTCCTGGTTTCCTATTTATTTATTTATCCTGTTTTCTTTTTTGTCAGTGCTTTGGCACGTTCTCCTCCGCAGGCGTTACAACGTGACTGCTTTACAGAAGTTATTTTAAGAGTTAGTAAGTGAAATTGATTTAGTAAAGCATGTTTCATGGAAAGAAATCACAAATGCTTCACAAGAATTATTAATTATTCAAAGTAAACATGAAAAAGGAACGAACAGACCTTGAAAACACACAAAATTACAAATACGACCGCTGGAGGCGAGACAGGATCTCAGGTGACAACTTGAACCTTTATTGTTTGATTTCTCAGCAAATGACACAACGATGCTCGACACTTCCACTTAGTGTGCAGGATTACTGTCCATCACGAACAACATCTACCACTTTTGTAGAAAAACAACCTTTTTAAACTGATTTATTTTCCCACCACGTCTCCTAAAGAGTCACATTTGTGTTTGGTTCGAGTGTCTGAAGCGGAAACACAGAATAACGGTGTTTCTTGTGTAATGTGTGCGTCCTGTCAGCAGGCAGCCTCTAAGTGTACCATCTGTGTCCAGGTCTGCCGTGCCATCACACCCTGTACCGCTGCAGCACGGGACGCCTGCGCACACAGCCAGCGAGCAGCGGGCTGGAGCCAACAGGAAGCACTTTGTTTGTTTTTCACATTCTGAGATCATAATTACCAAGAACAATGTGATATCCGTCACAATAATAACAATAAGACGGCGTTGGGCAGAGCTAAGCTAACGTATCACAGCTGCAGAGCCAGACACTGTTTCTCTGTATGTGCAGCGAGGGCTACATTCCACTGTGCATTTTCGTTTTGTACTGTATAATAACTACAAGGCTAGAAGTGGAACCTGAACAGTACAGTAGTGTCACAGCTCATGTGTTGCACGGATGAGGATGAGGATGAGGATGAGGATGAGGATGAGGATGAGGCAGGAGGATGACGATGAGGATGAGGCATGAGGATGAGGATGAGGGCAGGAGGAGGATGATGATGATGGGTGAGTTGTGGGGGATGGGAGGTGGGTGGGATGAGGATAGAGGATGAGGGGTGGGTGAAGTGAGGAGGGATGAGGCAGGAGGTGGATGAGGATGAGGCAGGAGGTGAGGATGGGAGGGGTGAGGTGGGGATGAGGTGAGTGATGTGTGGTGGGCGAGGAGAGGAAGGAGGAGAGGATGATGGAGAGGAGGAGGAGGAGGAGAGGATGAGGAGGAGGGAGGAGGAGAGGAGGAGGAGAGAGAGGATGAGGATGAGGGAGGAGGAGGGGAGGAGGAGGCAGGAGGAGTGAGGATGAGGCAGAGGAGAGGATGAAGGAGAGGATGAGGAGAGGAAGGAGGATGAGGATGAGGCGGAGGAGGAGTGAGGAGGAGAGGGATGAGGAGGAGGATGGTAGGAGGATGAGGATGAGGCAGGAGGATGAGGATGAGGCAGGAGGATGAGGATGAGGCAGGAGGATGAGGCATGAGGATGAGGATGAGGATGAGGCAGGAGGATGAAGGATGAGGATGAGGCAGGAGGATGAGGATGAGGCAGGAGGATGAGATGAGGATGAGGATGAGGCAGGAGGATGAGGATGAGGCAGGAGGATGAGGATGAGCAGGAAGTGAGGATGAGGCACGAGGATGAGGCAGGAGGATGAGGATGAGGCAGGAGGATGAGGATGAGGTAGGAGGATGAGGATGAGCAGATGAGGATGAGGCGACTGAGGATGAGGCAGGAGGATGAGGATGAGGTAGGAGGATGAGGATGAAGTAGGAGGATGAGGATGAGGCAGGAGGATGAGGATGAGGCAGGAGGATGAGGATGAGGTAGGAGGATGAGGATGAGGCAGGAGGATGAGGATGAGGCAGGAGGATGAGGTAGGAGGATGAGGATGAGGCAGGAGGATGAGGATGAGGTAGGAGGATGAGGATGAGGTAGGAGGATGAGGATGAGGCAGGAAGATGAGGATGAGGCAGGAGGATGAGGATGAGGCAGGAGGATGGATGATGATGAAGATGAGGATGAGGATGAGGATGATGATAAAGATGAGGATGAGGCAGGAAGATGAGGATGAGGCACGAGGATGAGGATGAGGCAGGAGGATGAGGATGAGGTAGGAGGATGAGGATGAGGTTACTAAGGACAGGAGAGCTTAAGATAATGTTATTACATCTGCAACGCAGTGTGCACAATGCTCCCCTTCAAAGACTTGTGTGATGATCAGATTACATGGATATTTAAAAGAAGACATAAACACTTAAACCTAAATAAATATCCAGGTGTGTTTGTGATAGACGTTTCTTACACTGGACACATTGTGTAACTAAACATAATACATTGTAGTTCGCTGAGCCACAAGCTTCCCGACACGCCTTCATGTGACGGAGGATCCTTAATGCTGCTTGTTACACCTGCTGAAGACAGCTCTGACATTACTGAGACTTCTCTGGTGTTTCCATAACGTTTCATATGTACAAATTGAGATGAAGAACATCTGGACCGTCCTGTGATAGAAGAATGTGTTTTCAGGAGCTTGAGAAAATCTTTTTGGGTTAATCGAGTTCGTTAGGGCCAAAATAATTCACAATAACAAATAATAATAATAATAATACAATCACTTTGTTTCTTTTGCTCTTTGTCTCTGCGCAGATGGAAAGAGAGTCTGTAACAATTTTCAGATTTTTAATAATAAAATGTTCTAATTGTAATTTTTTAAATATCGTATCGACCTCACACGCTGCCTTGTATCCATCCTCAAACTAAGGAATGGACGAGTGTTGTTATCACCGATGTTTCCGATGAATAAATGCCGACCTTCTTCTGCTCAAATATCCTGTTTGAGAAGATATACACCCTGTGGGGTTGTGTTACACTTTAATGAGCGTCAGGAAACATTGAAAATGAAAATAAAACATAGAAACGTTGCAGCAGTGAAGGTTGACAGTGTGGAGCAAATATTCATGATGCTGTCAGAAAGCTCAGGAAATCAGAAAAGCATGTGGACTAAGCTCCCTGCAGCTCTCCACCCATCCCTGCTGTCCATCACTGCACACTTGATGACACGTCCCATCAGTTAAACACAAAGCATGACAAGGAGCTCTTCATGAATAACTTAGGGTATTTAGAAGTGCTGCATAAAGACAAGACATCCTCTCCACTGCGTCTGCATCGTGCACTTACTGTATTCTATTTATGTCGTTCACCAGGAGACGTGTCGGCGCTTCATGAGAACTATTTCTTTTCATCTCCAGTGATTCTCTCAATGAAATATCAAGCTGATTAAATATCTTTTCCACAAACATTATGACGTCTCTGATTCTTCTGCAGGTTTCCAAGCTAGAACAAAAGATGTAAGTTCAGCTCGTCGTTAATTAACGATGGGAAAACAAAGGAGCAACGAGCATCACTGATGCTGCGACAAAACTGTGGAAACTAGTCAGAGGCTATTTTAAATTCGTCTTGATGTTCTATAAAAGTGTGTGTTAGTCTGATGAAGAGCATCTTCGCTTGGACACTTTAGTCCAGGGGGGTCAAACTCATGTTAGTTCAGGGGCCACAAGCAGCACCATTTGATCTGTGGTGGGCCGGACCAGTAACATCATAATAATCTATAAATAACCACAACTCCACATGTTCCCTTCGTTTTAGTGCAAAAAGGTTCATCCTGAAAATGTTCAAACTTAATCTTTTTACTAAACATTATGAACAACCTGACATTTCTTAAGAAAAAAAAAGTGCAATTTCAACAATATTATCAGTTTATAATTCACACGTGTGTGTTACAACGTGTGTGTATCTACAAAGACACAACACATGTAGTCACAGGTATCTGGAACAGCATTTTACTTTATGATCAAAACAACTCATCTTTACTCTTTGCAAAGTCATCCCTCTGGCGGGCCGGTTTTGGCCCCCGGGCCGCATGTTTGACACCCCTGCTTTAGTCAATAGAATAGAGCAGGGAAGTCGTTAGCTGTACACGGGAAAGTCCTGTCAATCATTAATGACACACTCCTCCCCGAGAACACACAGGAAACAAAGTATTATGTATTCATGTGGTCAAATACATAGAACTTAAATATGAGAGCGTAGGGTGCACACACAGGTCTGTTTGGTTGATTTGTATATTTGAGTGCCCATATGTGCAACAAACAACAACAACCAGGATGACACTGTGTGTCTCACTGTGATGATTATCACTTTACATGCATGTTCTATAGATCTTGCTTTAGCAAAATGGCATTAAATAGGTTCAACGACTGTTGTACATTTTTCTATCTTCTGGACATGTTTTGGGATTAGTTTCCCGGGTGAGAGCAAATACAAAAGTTCATTCTATTACAGACGTCCGACCACAAATCAAGCAACATGCAACAATGGAGCGCGGTTGCAAAGTTGCCTACGAGATCCAAGAATCTGTCCAACTAAACTACGGCGCTCCTTGGCTCCTGCGAGAGGATTTTCTGGAAAGACAACAGTCAGTGCAGCCTTTCACAAATCTGGACCGTGTGGGAGAGTTGCCAGATGGCAGAAGGCAGCAGCCTGAAGTTTGCAGAAAGGCAGCAAAAGATTCTAAATTCATAACGCAAAAAGACTTTGGTCTGATTAAATGATCACTGAAGACTTCAATCATCATGCAAACTGAGAGTCTTCAGAGGAAAGCCGGCGTAGTGGCAGCATCCTGCTCTGCAGAGGGTGAAGTGAAGACACAAGGATGTGGAGGATGCATGCAGACTCATCTATACAAACAATCTTAATATGGAGAACAAACAGTCCTGAAAGAGACGTAACGTTTGTCATCCGTGTGGAGTCAGAGATCTGGACGTCTGATGACTCTAAGTCCAGTGTTCTGCTTCTTTAGTTGTGTTGGATCAACAGAACCAGAACATTACAGCCTATAAGGGTAAACATCAACTTCCCCATTAAGACGGAGCAGAAGTACAAACAGATGACGGCGGGGATCACAAGCTTTTCCTTCAGACTGTGAGGATTACAAAGATAAGGGAGGCCGTGCAGGAACACCTGCAGCTCCTGGCTGAGATCCTGAGCCGGATCTCCTCCTGCTGCAGCTGAGTTTAGTCACGAGGACGACATGCAACTCAGATCAAAAGCACAGAACTGCTAAATATTTAAGGAAAACAGAGAAGAAGAAGATCGTCATTTCCGGGAACACGCACTACGCATGTACACAGTGCACACAGTGGAAGTGTACGAGCGTGCTCAGTGCAGCCGAGGCATTATTTATACAGGCCATGAACTCAAACACTGGATTGCACGAGGTGGAAAGTTACTGTAAGTTTTTATATTTATTCTACCAGCGATATTTCTGAACCAAATTTAACGGCAAGATGTTGTTGAGACGTTTCACTTAAAATGCAACAATATCAACGTGGCTTTATAGGAAAAGTCAGGGGATAATAAAAGTGATCATCATCCACCGGGGAACACACACTTTCCTCGCAGCAGCCACACACACTGGCTGAAGACGTGTGCATGTGTGTGTGTGTTCAGCTTTGTTCATCAAAAAGGTTTTAAGTATGTATTTATATTTATTGAGGGATTTATATTCATTTGCAGTGTGAAAGTGATAATCCCACAGATGTGATCCTCAAGCTGATGGAAAATTGATAAAAGATAGCGGAGCAGGAAATGGGTTTATAATCAGAGGAACAGTTACTCCAGCATCTCAGTCTTATTGTTCAGACAACATGTTGCTATATCAACTCGTCCTTTAGAACTTCTGCAGCATCTTTAAGGTGCAAACTCTGCGTCCTACAAGGAGATGATGAAACACGTGATGATGATTTGCATTCAATGTATTTATATTCTGTGATTAACGCTTGATAGTGGATTTGATATCACGGACTACTTGTGTCGTGTGCAGCGTCAGATTGTGTTTCTATCATGAGAACTTTAACTTGATATTTTAATAATAAATAATATCTGTATTCATTTAAAGTTATAAACAAAACACTAGTTGTACGCAGATATAAGGACAGTGTAAGTGTTTATTAATGTACATATGTTATGTTATTACAGCTGTTTGCTTTTCATTATCTGTTTAAAGGAGTATTAATTACTCACCTGCACGAGTTGTGTGAGAGTTTGTAAACAGACGCGGCTCCATTGACATTCAATTCATGTGAGAAAATCCAAGTTTTCTTCAAGAATTCAAGGAATAAATGGTGTTCAAATGATCATTTCTGTGCATGAACTACACCTTTAATAAGCACTTCTACCTGCTACATGATCTCGTGTTATAAACCAGCTCTGCTGCAGGTGTCCCCTCCTGCTTCAGTCACACTGCAGTGCAGATCTTTCTCCAGGAGGACATTGTGCGATGTAAAAGTGATTCATAAATTAAAGTACAACTAATGGCAATTAAATCCTCTCTGCAGCCGAAAGAGACAACGAGGGATTCTACAAAAGCAGGTGTACGGACGCAGATGTTGCGGTTCGTGGGTACGATCCTCGGTATAAATAGTGCCGGGCCACAGCTTGAGAGTTGTTTATGTGTCGGGCGTGTTTGTTTTATTCTCTGCAATAATAAAATTAGTGCAACATACGCTCCATATTGTGTAAAAATAGAACCACGTGTTCACCAGCTGGCCTGGGATCAGGACCTAACGGTGACTCTGCTGTTTTCCTCTCTCTACTCTCAGCGTCTAAATAAAGACTAAAACTAGTGGAGGTGAGAGGCCACCACGAAAAGAAATGCAATCAAAGCTTTAAAACATCTTGTAATGTTAGGCGAAGTCTAGCAGCTGATGTAGACGATTACTATTCTGAGACTGGAGCAAAGAAGCAGCTCCACTAATCTGAAACCAGCTCTTAAAATCTGTGAGTTATTAGGACACGGAGAATGTTACGTGGTGAATACACAGCAGATACATACAAACACAAATATTACCAACATTTCACTCCCAACAGTGTTTGTCCTCTAAATATCAGCTGTGTCCTTGAACCAGCCCATTCACAAGGGAACTTCTACTTCTACTCAACTGATGTCAGGTCAGTGTGTGCTGCCCCCTAGTGGAGAGACTGTGGAACAACAAGAGAGACAAGATTTATATGCATGTGACATTCATTTGTCTTTTATTGGTGCATTAATTCATTAGATTAATTATTGGGTAAGGAACAACTTTTACTGAAGTACTATTTGCATTTTATGCTATGTTATACTTATAACTCAAATAGTTATTGTTACTTCACTAATGAAAGCATACAAAACAAAAATAATCAATATAATAATTAATTATCAGGTTTTTCTTTGTCTGTTTGAGTCCTAAAACTTACATTATATAAATAAATCCACCTGTGCAGTAAAAATGTTTCAAAGACCAAGTTTCATTTGTCATAATTATTGTTATTGTTATTGTTTCTTGTTTAAAAATGTAGATGGATTCAATCAAGTGAAATTAAAGAGGTTTAAATAAGATTTTTTTATTGCACTGTTTTTAATTGCTCCACTTTAATTGGCTGCAATAGTAAAATGCCACTTTCTACTATATACTATATATACTATATTTATATTTATATAAATATAAATATACATATATATATATATATATATATATATATACATATGTATATTTATATACATATGTATATATAAATATACATATATATATATATGTATATTTATATAAATATAAATATAAATATATATATATAAATATACATATATATATATATATATATATATATATATATATACATATATGTATATTTATATTTATATTTATACACATATAAATATACATATATATATATATATATATATGTAGATTTATATTTATATAAATATAATATAAATATACATATATAAATATATATATATATATACATATGTATATTTATATACATACATACATATAAATATACATATATATATATATATATATGTATATTTATATACATTTAAATATACATATAAATATACATATATATTTATATGTATATAAATATAAATATATATGTATTTATTTATATATATATATATATATATATATATTTAAATATATATATATGTATATTTATATACATATATATATAACATATTTATATATGTATATTTATAAATATATATATTTATATAAATATATATATATATATATATATATATATATGGATAGATAAATATATATATATATATATTTTTTTTTTATATATCTTGTGTTTCTTACTTCCTTTGGTCACTAACAACAAACTACTTTTTGTTAAATGACTAAACAGTTTTTAAATTCAATAGGAATAGTAAAATGCTACTTGACCATTAATGCATCAGAAATATAATCTAATGTGTGAAGATGAAATGAGACATCTTGCAGCACAAAGTAAATACATTTTGCAATACTTCTGTACTTAGGATTTATACTTTCACTTTGTTGTTTTACTACTTTTACTTTTAAATCTTATCCATCAAACCTTCCTCCTGGTTTGACAACAGCTTTTAGATCTTAGGCTGCGTTCCAAATCACATACTTTAAATGTTTATATTTGAGTGCATACTGCAGCTGCCCTTACAAAGTATGTACTTCTCCCCTCTCGGTCACATATCTGCTGCACAAAGCATTGTGGGTCAGAATAGCCGGCTTGCGTACTGCAAAATGCGCCCGGATGCAGTTGGACATCCTGGTGTTTTTGGCACACTTTGTATTGGGACATGTTTTTCCGACATATTAGATAGTGGTAGTCTGGGTACTGGGACGCAGGGTTAATGTCCTCATGATCACGGAGCTGTGCCAAATATCTGGGAACAGTAACAGACAGTGAACTCACTTGGCAGTCGTCTACGAGAACGCAAGACAGGAAACCGAGCAGCTTCGACAGCAGCCGGCACGTCCTGTCTGCAAACCACCAGCTGACAGCGTTCGCACATCCAACGTCGCCTCATGGTCTGGAAACCTCTCAAGTAAAACAAAAGAACGAACTGACAAAGGTCGTCGATGGAGCCAGCGAGATGATTGGGAGACAAACTCCAGGAAGTATTCTCTCAATGCACAACCAAAGAGGCGCCAGCAGGCCGCAGACTGGAAGTCCCAATGGCCCCAATACACACACACACACGCACGCACACACACACACACGCACACACGCACGCACACAGACACACACACACAACACACACACACCACAACACACACACGCACACACACACACACACACGCACACACACACGCACACACCACAACACACACGCACAGCACAACGCAACCACAGACACACACGCACACGCACGCACACACACGCACACGCACAGACACGCACACACACAGACACACACACACACACAACACACACACGCACACACACACACACACACACACGCACACACACGCACACACACACACACACGCACGCACGCACACGCACAGACACACGCACACGCACGCACACACACGCACACGCACAGACACGCACACACACAGACACACACACACACACACAACACACACCACACCACAACACACACACGCACACACACGCACGCACACGCACACACACAGACACACACACACACACACACACACACACACCACACCACAACACACACACGCACACACGCACACACACGCACGCGCACACAGACACTCACGCACGCACACACACACGCACACACACGCACACACACAGACACACACACACACACACACAACACACACCACACCACAACACACACACACGCACACGCACGCACACACACGCACACGCACAAACAGACACAACACACACCACACACACACACACACACACACACACACACAACACACACACACACACACGCACACACACGCACACATGCACACAGTCAGTTCAGTGTGCTGCTGCTGGTGCTGCAGTCAGTGTGCTGCTGCTGCTGGTGCTGCAGTCAGTGTGCTGCTGCTGGTGCTTCAGTCAGTGTGCTGCTGCTGGTGCTGCAGTCAGTGTGCTGCTGCTGGTGCTGCGTCAGTGTGCTGCTGCTGGTGCTGCAGTCAGTGTGCTGCTGCTGGTGCTTCAGTCAGTGTGCTGCTGCTGGTGCTGCAGTCAGTGTGCTGCTGCTGGTGCTGCAGTCAGTGTGCTGCTGCTGGTGCTTCAGTCAGTGTGCTGCTGCTGGTGCTGCAGTCAGTGTGCTGCTGCTGGTGCTGCAGTCAGTGTGCTGCTGCTGGTGCTGCAGTCAGTGTGCTGCTGCTGGTGCTTCAGTCAGTGTGCTGCTGCTGGTGCTGCAGTCAGTGTGCTGCTGCTGGTGCTTCAGTCAGTGTGCTGCTGCTGGTGCTGCAGTCAGTGTGCTGCTGCTGGTGCTTGCAGTCAGTGTGCTGCTGCTGGTGCTGCAGTCAGTGTGCTGCTGCTGGTGCTTCAGTCAGTGTGCTGCTGTTGGTGCTGCAGTCAGTGTGCTGCTGCTGGTGCTGCAGTCAGTGTGCTGCTGCTGGTGCTGCAGTCAGTGTGCTGCTGTTGGTGCTGCAGTCAGTGTGCTGCTGCTGGTGCTGCAGTCAGTGTGCTGCTGCTGGTGCTGCAGTCAGGTGCTGCTGCTGGTGCTTCAGTCAGTGTGCTGCTGCTGGTGCTGCAGTCAGTGTTGCTGCTGCTGGTGCCGCCTGCAGCTCCTGAATCTGTTCTAAACATGTCTGCAGACATCTGAGGAAGGTTCATTTGACTGGAAAAAAAATGTCTGCTGCATGACCTCGGGGTGATTTTACTTCCTCGGCTACATTTATGCAATGCAAAGTAATGTCGGGGTGAAATCAAGGAAAGGGAAACAGGAATGTGACAGGTGTCAGGTGTCAGGTAGATGCTCGAGGGTTTTGGATCCGATTAGGACAATCATTCTTAAAGATATAATGCGCTGCTAATGAGAGGATCTATTTGTTTGATTAATTTATGGGTGTTTATTTCTGAACTCCTGTCGTCCGCTGTAGATTTGTCACCAACATCATTAATTGAAGCACAGAAACTGGAGAAAGTAAACGGTGTATTTCAATTAGTTAGCTGTTTTGTATTGTGTTCTTCATGTTTAACCAACAATGATCTTATACAGCAACACTAATATTGCTTTTTAAAATCCCTTTCTTATTGTCATTCACTTTCCTGACACTAATTCATATTATATAGACCTTACCCTCCCATGGGGACTGAGAGAGAGAGATAGCAGAGAGAAGGCGAGAGAGAGAGAGAGAGAGAGAGTAGAGAGATAGAGAGAGAGAGAGGAGGGATGAAGGAAGAGAAAGAGAGGAGGAGAGGAGATCGCAGATAGAGGGAGAGGGAAGAGACAGAGATGACAATGATAGAGGGGGAGAGAGAATAAGGGAGAGAGAGAGAGGGGGAGGAGACAGAGGGGGAGGAGAGAGAGAGAGAGGAGGAGAGAGGGAGAGCAGAGGAGAGAGGAGAGAGGAGAGAGAAAGGACAAGAGGAGAGAGAAAAGAAGAAGAAAGAGAGGGAGAGAGAGAAGAGAAAGAGAGAGAGAGAGAGAGAAGAGAGAGAGGAGGAGAGAGAGAGAAAGAGAGAAGGAGGAGGAGAAGAGGAGAGAGCGGAGAGGGAGAGAAGAGATAGAGAGAGAGAGCGAGACGGAGAGAGTGAGAGTAGAGTGAGAGGAGAGAGAGAGAGATACCAGCGAGAGAGAGCAGCGAGAGTAGAGCAGTAGAGTAGAGAGAGAGAGAGAGAGAGAGAGGAGAGAGAGTAGAGAAGGAAGAGGAGAGAGACAGAGGAGATGGAGGGAGAGAGGTAGAGAGAAGGGGAGAGAAGAGAGGGAGAGGAGAGAGGAGAGGAGAGAGAGAGGGAGAGGGAGGGAGAAGAGAGAAAAGGGAGAGAGGGGGAGCATAGAGAATGGAGAGAGAGATATATAGGGAGAGGGAAGAGAGATAGATAGAGATAGGGGTAGTTATATACCGATAGAGAGACAGAGAGAGAGAGCGAGAGAGTAGAGAGAGAGGAGATAGAGAGAGAGACGAAGAGACATAGCGAGGAGAGAGGGACAAGAGATAGAGAAAAAGAAAAGAAGCAGATTACAGAGAGAGAAGAGTAGAAGGAGAGAGATAGAGGAGAGATATCGAGTTATCTGAGTAATATGTTTATAATTAGTATTAGTTTGGATAAAGATTTATGATTGGTTAATGAGATACTAGAGGGATGGCGAGGGAGAGCAAGATGCTAATTAGAGGAGAGGGGATAGACAAGATAAAGAGAGAGAGTAGAGGAGAGGTAGACAGAGAGAGAGAGAGAGAGAAAGTACAAGATCGAGAGCGGAAGAAGATAAAAAGAAATCATTGGAGATGAGTTTTTAGCTAGCAGCGTAGAGGTAGAAGAGTTTATCTAATATTATTCATCGTTAAATCATCTAGATATAGTAATAATAATAGAGAGAGATATATAGACAGCTAGAGAGAGATGCAGATATCATTCATAATATCTATATATAATGATATATATATAGTATATATGTATTTTATTTTATATACTATATATATATATAATATCTATATATATAGGTAATATATATATATATATATATATTTATCTGTGTGTCTTACTTCCCTTTGCGTCGTAAAAACTACGTTTTTAAAATTATGATCTTCGGCCAAAACAGTCGAGGTTTCCATTTACAGTGAAAGTGAACTTTCAACAATCAGCAATTATTTTTTATCCACTGAAGTGAAATAAAAACTCTTTTCATGTGAAAGTGCAACATTAGTTTTTATCATATTACTAAAGTTTATAATCAGAAAACCTTTTTAAATGACTACTTTTACCATTAACGGACATTTCAACCGATTCTGGGTTTTTTTAAATAATTGTACAAATTCATCATACTTGTTTGGGGGTTTTACTTTACATCATTAAGTTCAGTTCAAACCCCCCAAAAATAAAAACTCCACCATAAACCTGCAACATGTAAACATCTGTAAAGAGTTGGTGCTAAAGAAACAAAGAATACTTCAAGTAGAAATACTACAAACGTCTGAATCAGGCTGAAGTATTTATATAAGATATTACAACTTAAAAGCAGTTTATAAAACTCACAGAAGCGCGTGCATGTTGATGGCATGTTGCGGTGGTTTGAGTTACAGGAAGCCTGCAGTTAACGCGCGATGTGTTGGCGCCATCTAGTGGTGGAAACAAGTCATGTTTATTATTACTACTGCTGCTGTTTGTATTATTATTGTGTATTTAATTACAGTATCATATGAGGGGATGAGACATATGTAATTACATGTTGTACCTACATACAGTGAAGTACTTTGTCAGGTTGACTCGACATTGAGCGTTTTACGTAACAGATCTGATGTGTTTTCTCTCTGCAGTAAAACACAAAGTGATTTTCAAGCCTCACAATAAATCTCCTGACGTTAGATTTGAACAGTTTTCATTTCTTAAGCGAGAACAAACTGGAAGCTGCTGCCGTTCTCTCCTGTGAGTGTTCACTGCCTGCCAACGTCTGCTGGCGTCTTTCATTCTCAAACAATGAGCTAATCTTTGTCAGCAAGACTTCGATTCAAATGTTCCTAAAATCACCTTTTCCCATGTGAGACCTGCACACTTCAAAGAGGAAAACACAAATACAGAAATCACTATTTTAAAATAATAACAAATGCTCTAGATGTCGTCACGTAGGATCCCGTTATTCTTAGTGAGAAGCTAATAGAGGAAATAAGTCTTCAGGGCCTTTAAGTTATTGATGTGATGTGTCAGCAGCAGTTTAACGGTGCTGCAAAACAACAAAAGGTCAACGAGGCAGTGATTTAAAGTATAACATCTCAGTGTTGTGTACGTGCTCCAGATATCTTTCATGCTAAACATCTTCAATTACGTTCAGATGTAGTGGATGCAGCTCAGACAGGAAACACACGAGTAAAGCAAAAGCACTGGAGTGAAGTACCCGATTAGAATAACCATTACTGCGTTCCTCTCCGTGCAGCGTTTCCTTTCATTCGTTTTACAGACCGGCAGATTTTATGACTTCCACTCGCTGCTTAAGCTCAACATGCAATAACAACTTCCCTCCAGTGGATGTCAGTCAGTATGTTCTACATGTCTTTAGCTGTAGATGTGTGATACATCTGCACGACCTTTAACCTTTTATAACCCAGACAGTGAGACAAGAACTAAACATCTGACCTGCAGCTTCTAGAACAAGGTTTCTGCAGAAGCGCTCGCTGCTCCTCCAAACAGTGCAGGTCAGAGAAATGAGCTTAGCCAAACAGAACTAGGTTGAGGTCTTCATCAGTCTTCCTCATCTCTTATCTAGGCTGTGCCCGTTCACAACGGGTGTTTGGGGATAGCCTGAAGTTAGACCTGAGCAGTGAATTAAAAATGGAATGGGTCGTTTAAATAGGGCAGATGTTTCTTTAGGACAGGCCTGAAGCGGTGAGCAGTCGGGGGACAGAGCTGCAGGATGCTCGCTTCTCAAGGCGAAGAGCGAGAGCATGGTCTGAACGACGTGTCTGTGGAGAGGACGGGGTTCTGCAACTTCTGTCGGGTCCAGTTCGATCGTTGGCTACTTAAGTGCACAGAATGCATTTTGTAGCCTCAAAGTTTATTGCATTCTTTGGTGCCAACGTCCATCTGTCGCTCTGTCCACCACGGAAATATCTTCACTATTGGGGGAACATTCGTGGTTCCCAAAAGATTCATCCTCATGACTTTGGTGATTCGACTTTTCCTCTAGCGCGTTGAAATGTGTGGTTTTGTGCAACACACTTTAGTTCTGGTGTGTTGTGTTGCGCAGCTCCAGCTCTGGTCTGTGGTTGTTTAGTCCCTTTCCAGTCTGGGAGTCTCTTTGCAGCTGTTCCTTTAGTAGAAACTTATTGGATATCAGCTGTACTTTGTGTTTAGTGCCAATTATCAAACGTTACAAGGTGAAGATTGTACCTGTTCTACTGTTCTGTGTTATTAGACTTCTTCTCTCAGCTCCCAGTGTTCCTAAAGCGCGTGTTCCTAAAGCGCCGTCATACACTACATTATCGTGGCAGGTGCCTCATGCAAATCTTATATTTCCATCACTACATTTGACATGTTTCCCCGCCTCCTCACTTGTGGAGTCGGTAATGCACCAGGATGAATAACCACTGATGGGATTACAGCCCAACGACACGGAGACGATCAGTAAAACGTTAAGCGCCCTTTAAAAGATATTTCAAAGCACGAGACTTGAACCATCTCTTGTACATAAACACATTTTTATTCAGCTCGATATAGGTTACACATGGAAAAAAAGAAATTGAATTCTAAAGAGAACTTCTTCCCTCTGTGGAGCTAATGATGAGTTTAAATCAGCTTCAGATCCACACGTCAGCAGAATCACATGCTACGACCGACCTCAGGCTTCAAAATGAATACAAAAAGAAAACGCACCCCTCCGCCGTCTGTTTGTTTTCTCACTAGATGATATGGAATGTAATCTTGGAAATGCAGGTAAATAGGAAACGGTTCTCTGCTGAAGCAGAAAACAAGATAAGAAAGTGAATAAAAGAAACACTGATGACCAGAATCCTGTTCCCAGGCTGCTACTGTGTGTGAGGCATTTAGAAAAACACCACCTCAGTCCAAAGTGTTCCACGACCAAAACAAGTGAAACCTGTGAGTCTCGTAATCCTCCAGCGTGGACATGAATAGAAAGCACAAACGTCGATGCTCAATAGTACAAATTAAATCGACACTGCTTGCAGATCAGCTCTGGAGTCTAATATCAGACACAAAGCAAAGAGGGGGGGGGGGGGGGGGGGGCCTTAACATTTAACAAGTGTTAGTCGGGTTTCTTTAACTTGTAAATTTCACAAAGTGCAAATTTTCATTTATGTTACATCATAACCAAATTGTTCATTTTCTATTATATAACAATGAAAAATGGTTAATTCCACATAACCCCCCCCGCTGTACCCCACCAGCTATCCATTGGAATATTAAAAAGGAATCACTAAATACATGCTGCAATGACGCGACCAATTGGTTTGAAACTATGCCTCCTTTTTTTTTTTTCTTTGAATCTCTTACAGTACACTGTTACTGTCAGCGTGCGTTTATAGTTAAAATATATATATTAATCTATCATTAAATAGTATGCCTCTTGCACAGTCTTGCATGCATTGAAGAGCATGTTTGGGGCAAGCTGTACAAGAAGGAGGCGTGTGGACGGACGTGCTCAGGCCCGAGGCTCCGGGGTCCAGGCACTCTGTCGCCACCTGTAAACGGTTTTTTGCCCTTTTCTCCTTGCAACCACGTCAGTCCAAAAGATGGTTCTCCAGTGTGTTTGTCGAGTGAGCATTCTGTTTGTGTGTGTGTGTACATGAGTGAGTGTGTGTGTGTGTGTGTGTGTGTGTGTGTGTGTGTGTGTGTGTGTGTGTGTGTGGTTCTAAACTCAGTGTCACAGAAGAAGCGTGTCGATCACTGAAGTTTTGTTCCAAGCTTTCGTTGTCTGTTCCTAAAAGAAAACAAAAAGGAATCTAGTCACAAAACAAACGCAACAGTCTCACACGTACAAGAACTAAAAGCCCGTTCACGCGTTTAACACACGGACATTAAGTGGATTTGCCAACTGGGACGGAGTAAACCCACACAAGTGCATCTCTGGTGAACTTAGCAAAACATCTGGACCGTGCTGAGTGAGTATCTCGCTGTAAATGACCGTAAGAAGACTAGCTAGCTTGGAGAACTTATACTTCAAACTTCTATACTGCACCTTAACGTCACGGTAACCTGAGCGCTGACAGATGTGGTGTGCGACTACTGTTCTTACCTCGCCTCTGATCTGGTCACTGTGTACTCAAACCACAAGATGTTGGGGATCAGGCTTGTGTCTCGCACCAGGAAGTACTCTGATATCGGCCTGTAAATTGCGAAAGAACAAATTATTAGAGTCGCCATTAAAGCCCAGTTTTAATCTCTAATCGTCTTCCCCTGCGACACCAGGAGGAGGCGGAGAAATGAGAGCACGACTCACCAGGCTGCTATTTTGGGGAATAACGGTGTCAGCACCTCTTGTGTGATAAAGAACCAGATTATGCCAATCGTATTGCCGGCCACTCCGCCGTAGAAAACCTGGCTCCAGCTGTGATACAGCAGGTAGACCCTGAGGAGGAGAAAACTATGTTCAAGAAAATACTCCATTGAGTGCGGAGCCCTGAACTAAACCAAAGCATCCTGCACTTACAATAGTGCGCAGGTAAAAGGGCGTCTCCAGACTCCAAACAACTGTTTTAATAAGCCATTAAAAATGTAACTGATATTTGGTTTTCTATCGTAGTAAATTTAAAATCTGTGGGTTTTGGACTTTTGGTCAGACAAAACGAGGTCACGAGAAAGTATGAATGGGCCTTTACCTGCTGTACGAGACTGATAAGGCAAAGCCCAACAGGATGATGGACAGTATGTGTCTCCACAGCAGGTCCACACATCGAGCATTGTTCGTTTGATGCATTCTGAAAAGAGATCAGCATGAGTTCACACCGTACAGCTACCTCATGTAGTTGATACAGATAATGAGATACTGAATGTCCTGCTGGAAGAAACCAAGTGAATAACAGATACTAATATAAAGAATATGCTCATGGATAGTATGTAATAAATCACTAATTCAATGCATGTATGCAGGACACAAAGTGCTGGAAACAGTCTCAAAACATTCAATAAAAAATGATTTGTTTGTGGACATTAAACTTTAGCGAGTTGCTGCACCAAGAACACCAAGAAGTAACACGTCTCACCTTAAATAAAGGAAAAGAAAGAAGTAAACAACAAAGAACCACATAAACTGGGAATGACTGGAGGGCATCCCGTACTCCGTCTGCAGGGTTGTGTGAGATCCTGCAGAAAGAAAACAACCCGATATAAATATACATTTACAATATGGACTTCATCTTCATATAAACAATAGGACACTACTTGCATAAAGACAAATATCTGGCGAGGGTTGGAACACAATATCACCAATTTGAAGAATATTTGCATATTCACTTGTATTTTAATTGTTGTGAATGCCACATGTTAGTTTTCTGTTGTGTATGTAAACGTTTGTCTTTGCTTTTCAATCTCATTGAAACTACAAATTGAAACGATTAGCTAAACTTCTCTGTACTGTTTACACTAAAGGTGATACCTTCATTATCTCTCATAAGAGAGTTATGGTTTTTATTGTTATTTTATATTTTTGCATCAGTGTGATAAAGTACCAGGTATTTAATTTCAGAGGAAGGTGTTCTGTCTACTTTGATGCTTCTGCAGTGTTGCCAAACACCGTTAACTAAACAGAGTCAACAGCTTGTTCCTTCACTTCACCTGCACACGGGCGCGGCTCTCTGAAAATGTGCTTCAGCACCCAGTTCACACCTTCATTCAGGATGAGCCCACCGAAGAAGGAAATCTGTAAAACAAAAACAAAAAAAAGAAACTAGGTCAACACATGAGTGCTGACACACTTCTGGTCCGCCTGACACAAATGTTCAGGCGCCTGTGAAACAATTAGCAGCATAACAGATTGACTTCAAAAGCTCTGCTCTTTCTGAAAGTAAAAGTACATTCGCAGAACTCACCGTGTGCAGCTCCCGTTTAAACATTATGAGTGTAACAAAACCCACAAGGATTGCTATGGGCAGGAGGCTGATGTAGGCCAGCACTCGTCCCGTCAGATCACCTAAAACAAAGAGACACAGTATTGATGTTTGATGATGAAAGAGATAATAGTACTTCGCCAGATAAAGTCTCACATGTTCTCTTGTATCACTGCGGCTCCAGTTGCGACATCAGCAAAGACACAAATGTAGGACAATACAACAAACATTTAACATAATCACCAAGGACAATATATTCAAGACCCTTCACCGTACATTTGATCTGGGATTAAGCTCCATATTTAATTTTAGGACTGATTGGTGCACAAAAGAGTGCTCCAGTCTAACTTTTGAACCCTGTATTTCCTATTTGATGATAACAAGTTGCATTCACTGTCCAGCAGGACGTGGTCGGGATCAGAGACAATGTTGTCTTTGAGATGTTAAAGCATATCATACAGTAAAGTCACTTAACAATGGTGGGAGTGACACTTTGAGGTACTCAGTGAACCCGGGTGGTTGAAATATTTAACTGCAAGTACAAGTAGGAAGCTGCAGTGGTGGAGAAGCCGCCATCTCGCTAACTATCAGACCACATTATATTATTTTGTCAATTTAGAAAGCTCGGTGCAACGTGGTTTATGCTAGCTAACATACTAATCAGTATGAGGCCAAGGAGCTAGCTACTACGTTAGCCGTACTCCTGGCTACAATGCTATATGATGAAATAGCTAGATATTTCCAATGCAGTCATAAATAATATTTTACTGTTCAGGATGCTTGAATTGTGTCAAATAATTCCTACAGGACGCGGAATATTCGCTAAATCCTGAGAGAAAATATCAAAGCCGATATTAAGACAGCTAACAGGCTAGCTAGCCTTCATTGTGGACATTAGCGACAACTGCGCATGCGGCACTGTCTCACAATTTGGCAGTCTGGGGTTGCATTCCCCGCTGTGCTCGACGTTTTACTGCGTCTCACTATTTGGCAGTATCACCAACGGCCGTGTCCATTCAGTAGCGATAAAACACACGGAAATCTTTTTAAATTATATAAATCGCTCGGTGGTTAGTATCGTCACTAGGTAGAGAAAGATGTTAGGTTACGTACCCTCCGGGAACTCTACGTGTGTCAAAGATATAGACCGCCATTGAGGTGGCGCCGAGCACTGCTCTTCCAACGCCATCTTACCCGGACACAACCGGGCAGTCCCAGTGAAACGCCCCACACTCGTGATGAGCCAATCGGGGAGCGGAGCTCTGTGTCCCCGGAAGTGGAGCAGCCGTCCAATCCCTGCCGCGCGCTGGAGATGAGATATTTTACCCATAGAGAAGAATTATTGAATGAAAAACAAAAAACACAATAGTCCAGCACTCCATATTAAAGCAGCAAACTGCACTCATTCAAAAAATAAAAAATAAATTCATGGTTATTATATTAATATATATTATTAATATATATTATATATGCATGTATTTAAAACAAACCTATGACCAGGGGCGCAGGTTTCATTTCAACATTGAGACACTTCTTTGTACGTTTGGCTTATTTGAAGCTAATGGTTGAATCTTTATTCTATTGTTTCTGGATGTTGCACTTTTGTTTGGCTTATTCAAAGCTGTTGTTCTGCACTTAAATGATTTCACCTATTTGAAGCTAATGTACCTGTAAGATTCTTGCTGTTCCGAGTTGTATCCTCGTGATTGTTTGCACTTTTTGTAAGTCGCTTTGGACAAAAGCGTCAGCTAAATGAACTGTAATGTAATGTAATGACACATATTAAGCGGGGGTCTGGGGGTCCTCCTCCAAAACATGTTTTCCTTTCCTTCATTTCCTGCATTTTGGTGAATTTTTATGCTATCATTTGTGGCTTTTTGTCTTTATTTATGTAAAGGAAAACACAGAATTCAGGCAACTGTCACACATGAAAAAGCACAAAAGTTGCAAAGCATAAACAGGTACAATACAACGATTTCAGTGAAAAATGAGGAAGCAATCACATTGACTAAGATATTTACATCCAACATGTGGGAGGAAATGACAGGGGGGAGGGTTTAACATATTAACATATTAACAGAACATATTAACAACTCCTGCAGACACACTCTGTACAACATCAGGAGGACACGTCCCCTACTGACTCAGAAGGCGACGCAGGTTCTTGTTCAGGCTCTTGTCATCTCCCGCCTTGACGACTGCAACTCCCTCCTCGCTGGACTGCCTTCATGTGCCATTTGACCTCTACAGCTCATCCAGAATGCAGCAGCCCGACTGGTCTTCAATCTACCCAAGTTCTCCCACAATGCACCGCTCCCTTCACTGGCTACCAGTGGCGGCCCGAATCTGCTTCCAGACTCTGGTGCTGGTCCACCGTGCTGTGAATGGATCAGCCCCTTCCTCCATCCAGGCCGTGGTCGAACCATACACCCCAGCACGTTCACTTCGCTCTGCATCGTCCAATCGGCTCGCCGCTCCCTCACTACGAGTGGGACTCAGATTTCCCTCAAACAAACCCGCCTGTTTGCTATCCGGCTCCAACATGGTGGAACGACCTCCCCATTGATGTCCGGACAGCAGACAGTCTTCACACCTGCAGACTGAACACTCACCTGTTTGGACTGCACCTCGACCCATGAAGAAACTAAACAACTGTTCTTTGTATGTTGCACTTGTGTTGGTTTGGCTTGTTTATAGCTAATAGCTGAATTTATATTCTACTGTTTCTGTTTGTTGCACTTCAAACTGGCTACTTGAAGACAGAGTTCACTTATACGATTGTTCCTATTTGTACTTACAAGACTCTTGCTGTTCGGAGTTGTATCTCCAGGATTGTTTGCACTTTTTGTACGTCGCTTTGGACGTAATGTAATATTGAGATGTCATGCATGTTTCAGTGCCTTCAAACCTCAACAATTCTGAGTATGTTTGAAATCTTATGTATGCAAATGTTATACTTTAGCTCTGTCCAGGAACAATTTGAAATGTTTAGAATGTGGTGTAACTGTGTATTATGTCCCCTGGTTGTGTTTCAAGGGCAGACTTACATTTATCTCAATGAGAGGAAACACAAACAAGTGCATTCCCTCCGACTAAAGTGCATTTAGAAGAAGAAGATAACAAGATCTGTGCACCCTCCACTGGCCTAACACTGAATCACTCCAGTGTTGTCTCACCTGGATTATTGCTCACTAGTTTGGTCCAATATGTATTAAGTAATATAAGAAAGGTGCAACTGGTCCACAATAAAGCAGCACGTGGGTTTAGAACAAATTTGACTAAAATGCATTAAATGTCTGTCTTCGTTTGTGAGAATTAGATTTCTGTTCATTGATGGTTTTCATGAGGAATGACATATTAAATATTCATTCCCGGTGAGACATGAAACACAACGAGCCGTCATCAGTTGGGAAAGGCATCATAAACATTGTTTATTAACAAAAGATAACATTAAATATGGAGTTTGTGCTGGCATTGTAGTTTAACAATAGAAAAGACACAAGGCATGAGGAGGACACTTGTAACGTACAGCAGTGGCTTTCCAAAGAAAACAAAAGGTTCTTTCTGCACTTTGGCCGTCGGAGGTCATGAACACACGCGACATGGAGGGTCCATGCCTGAACTTTCACTCTTCAATGATTACACGGTAACTTCTACAACTACAGCGGAGCCTGGGTCTAAATCTTGCAGGGATACACGGATTGGTGCATTGCAAAGAATGTACGGAACATGCAGAGGGATTAATCTCTGATCATTATGTGACGACTAAACAGAAGCAACATTTTCTTCCATTGTTGCATTTTCCTGCACGATTTATACTTGATCGTGTACAACGACAGGACCGACACATGGGGGGAACGGACAGAAGAAGATGGAGAGTTTGTAAAGTAACCAGAATAAACCGTTTCCTAAATAAAGATAGTTTCTCTAATAAACAGCATTTACGCTCTATTATCAATATGTCAGTTGTAAGATGCAATAAATACTTCAATATGTTTGTACAGTTTAACTCTCAAAGGGATTATTCATTCATTATGACGTTCCTGCATCTTTCTGCTTATTCTGATAAAGTGCAAAATGCTTAAAAACTCAAAGCTGCACATTTGCAAAACGAAGAAGTAAAGTATTTTCTGTAAAAGCTCTATTTACAATAAGAAGTAAACGCTAAGACAGAACAATAGTCCCACAGTGCTGCCTCTGCAAGGAGAACACGGCGGTGTTGCATTTCAGAGACGTGTTGCAACAAGAGCAGGATTCAGATTATCAACACCACAGAACATTTATATGATTTTACAGATTTGCTCATTTGTACGTTAAAATGAGTGAAAGATCTGTGACAGCAACAAATCTTTGCACAGAAATGTCTTCCCTTTTATCATTCACGCAGGGTGTGCTTCTACTGCAGCTCATAACAAATACTCTTTTAATCACATTTCTTTAAGTCTGCATAAACTACAGTCTGCTTTCACAGCAGCGGAGGAACTCAGTTTAACTTGGCGTCTTGTTGCCCCTTCAGCGTCTCTTTGCTCCAATAAGTTCACAGGAAACAAAGTGCGGGGGCGTCTTCAGTGCACAGGTTACGTCTGTACGAAGCTCCGTGAAACTACAACATCCTCACGAAGACGATTCGATGGCACCGTTTGATTTAGAGCTTGTGTCAATTTCAAAATGTGATCATGCGACCGTGTTGTTTTACAAAGTCTCTGAAGTTGAGCACTTGAACTTTATCACGGGAGACCTTTTGACATGTGACCGTAGGAAGAGCACAGGTGGAGATAGTAAATCTTGCAGGGTAGGACGGAGAGCGCATACCTCCGTGCAATCCTGCAGACAAACAAACTCAAAAACAGAACAGAACAAACATTTAGCTGCTTCAATTTCAGCCTCCTGATGTGGTGCGACGGAGCGGCTTATTGGTTCACTTGAATAAAGCAGTTATATTTAACTGTTTTAACTTTTAACACTTGTGCTTTTCCTGCTGTGAACAAAACATAGAAGTCGTATTGTTCCAAATCTTACAATCAAATCCTTGATTCTTGTCTTTATATAATTGGTTTGCTTTGGTGCTTTATCCTCAACAAATTTCACTATTATTGTTATTATTGTTATTGTTATTATTGTTATTTTTATTATTTTTTATTATTATTATTATTATTATTGTTGTTATTATTTTTATTATTGTTATTATTATTATTTTCTTATTGTTATTGTTATTTTTATTATTGTTATTTTTATTATTGTTATTATTATTATTTTTATTCAGGGATTTACATTTTTTTTTTTTTGAAGCAATTCAAGTATCTCAACCAATTAATAAAATACATTAATTTTAAGAAAAGAAACATTCAGTTTGTCACAAAGTAACGCATTTCCTCAAACTTCCAGTTCTAATGTTACTCATTACTCCCTGGGAGCTGAAGTGCAACACTGATGGAGACATCGTCACACATTGTTATTTGTAGTGGGACGTTTCTTTTTGTGCCTCTGTGGCATTAAAAACAGATAATATTCACGTCATCCATCGGCAGATAAAATGTGAGGGATCACCGTCACTTCACAAAACCTCAATATCGTCGGCTGAGAACACTTTGGGATAATTCAACTTCTATACGAGTACACGTGTCGATACTCTGAACTAATTTGATGTCTTATTGCATTTAACAGTCTCTTGGATATGTGACATCTTAGCCGGCTTAATTAAAGCAAACACTTCTTCAGATTAAAGAGGATTCAAGAACCGTCAGTGAGAATGTTTACATGCAAGTATTACTCTGAACATGACAATATTCAGAACTGGATAAGTGTCATAGAAACGGTTCAGGCCTTATTCTGAATGTACAATGTTTCCCATCATTCTTTACAGATGCAGCTCATTTGGAATAAGCGTCTCAAAGCCGGCGGGAGAAACACGCCCACGTTTAACCACGATGACCTGGACATGCAAAGGAATGAAAGAGGGGGGCTCAGGTCCTCAGGTCCAGATGGAGAAGTGGCTGCATGTAAAACGGCAATATTAGTGGAGTATTCATTTTCAGAATAAGGGAATATCTTGTGCATGTAAACAGTCAGGAGACGAATCCGTTACGTCCTTCATCACAAGTCCTCAGCCGCTCAGGATCTATCACGGTTTTAACATTTATCCTTTTGTCAACAGGCTCTCGCGCCATTTCCTTTCAAATAATAGCGACGACTGATATCCCGCAAGTCAGACGAACGGAAGGTTACAAAGCAACCTCTGCTTCCCCGAAGAGACTCGATCCGCGTGGAGTTAAATAGTAGAAGGCCTGGGAGCGCTTCATTCTGCCGTGTTCTTAGGAAGTATCCACGTCGACAGGTCCTCACACGTCTGAGATCACGTGACCGCAGTCGGCATTCTTGATACGCAACACAGCAGCTGATAGGGAGACTCCCTCAGTAGTAGCAGTGAGACTGCAGAAATATATCCTCTCACAGTAAGTTGTGTTTCATGAACACAAATGAATGAATGATGCTGGTTCTCAGTGCACCACAGGAGCCTCAAACTTAACGTAGTTACACAATGAGCTGCGTGTCCTTGTAATTCTCTACTGGTCAGCCGACTGCGTTCGGCCTGTTCGATCCCAGTGACGCCCCGACTGGTGTCAGTTGGGCCCCGGAGAGCCCTCTGTGTCCGTGGGCAGGGCACCATTGAGCTCCACAAGGCTATTGATGCCGAGATACCCCAGTAAGATCTCACTGCGGCGGTGGGAAAGCTTCAGGATGTCCTCAGCCAAACACTGAGTGGAGGTGAAGCGGACCTTGTCGTGATCAAACATATCCTTCAGGTAGTGCACGATCTGTTGCTGCAGAGGGAAGGAGAGAAAGGACATATAGACATGTTGAATCCAACACAACTTAAAGTCCAGTACTGCACATTTCTAACGTTGGCGAGTTGTTAGAAACTGAAGAAATAGTCAATATCAAAGCAGCAGAAGCTGAGAGATCCTGTGTTTTACAGGAGTCACACCCCAAATACTGGATCCTGCACGTCGACCTGCTGCCTGGTCAACGCCCACATCTTTCAAACACCACCAACAGTAACTTTCTTTACAAAATTATGTTGAGTCGTGTATTTCCTCACCTTGAAAATAGTGCACACTTCACTGAGGTGTTGTCTGGGTCCCAGAAACCCAAAGGCTAAAACTGGGCTCACATGTTCCGATATGGCGTAGAAGTGGGAGATAAAACCATCGGGAACCTGTGGAAGAGAAACTCAACAATCCAAATCAAAGAAACAAGGACGCAAAATAGAAAGTTCTCCATCTTTAAATGCATCAAACTCACCATCAGAAGACGTCTCTTCGCTTTCAGGACAGACCAGCAGGCAGTTGCCAGAGCCTGACGGAAAAACAATGTTTTGTTGTTAGAGTGACTCGTTATTGCGTGTGCGTGTGTGTGCGCGTGTGTGTGGGCGTGTGTGTGTGTGTGTGCGCGTCTGTGTGTGTGTGCGTATAAACTAACTGTTTCTTTAAAGCTGTCAGAGAGCCAGCGGTTCCTCAACACAGCCACCACAGAGGAGGGAGGACTCTCCAGGTCTTCAAACGCGTCCATCAGGATGAAGTCCAGCACGATGTCGAAAAAGTTCATACTGACCACCTGCAGACGTGAAGACGTGCAGACAAACAGTGAAGACGTGAAGACAAACACACAAATATACAGTCGGTTTGATATATTCTGATGTTTTTATCCACTGATGTGTTTTAACAAATGTTTAATAAGCTGTTAATTATAATTCTTAGACACACACACACACACACACACACACACACACACACACACACACACACACACACACACACACACACACACACACACACACACACACACACACACACACACACACACACACACACACACACACACACACACACACACACACACACACACACACACACACTTGATCTCAAAGTGAAGATGTACTCACCCCCCGGCCCTCCAGCTCCATCTTAGTGACGTGCCACGTTTCCTCTCTCTTAGTGTAGAGCAGCATGTCCTCATAGCTCTCCAGGAAGGCTTTGGGACTCTGCGTTAAAGCAAATAATGACACAGCAACTTAATAGTTACGGCTTTGCAAACATGTCCGCAGAAGCAGACGCTTGTCTTGTTTCACCGAATAGGACGAGTTCTTAAATGAGAAGAGTTTTCACCTTGTTTGCCTTCACCATTAACCCTGCGATCATTTGCTTCCCCGTCTCCATAAAGAATGTGCGGTGAGTTTCATCCAGCAACAGGACCTGGAAGGAAAATGCATCACGTCCATTTTCTGTGGTCATTTCTATAAATGTGCCTTCATGCAGTCGGTATCTGTCTCTTATCCGTCTCATGAACACAACAGAATTCAACACATCCACTACAAACACAGCAGATGTGAACGCTTGCTTCAACTCCAGCTCTGCAATCGTCAATGCAAACTTGTGACGAATCACTTTCATGCAGGTAAAGACTGAAACACAAAATGTCTCCTCGTGCAGCTGCCGTCTTTATATTTGACCTCAAAGCTTTTGTCTGGAGGTCGCCGACACAAAGGAACCTGACTCCACCTGCCTGTGGGGGCTAAGACTACATCCACACACAGGCAGCATAATACAAAGTGTGCCTCAAGGTTTCTACTAAGGTGTCATTACTTTGTGTACGAGGTCAGAGATCAGGATTAGAACTTCAAACACTGCGAAGACTACACCAGCTCATGCTGCTCATTTATAGCCACAGTGGTTTTGACCACTAGTTGAGCGACAGAGCAGTATTTTGATGCAGGTTTAAAAAGGAGGGATTTTCACAATAATCCAGACAGAGAGAATGATCTCTGTAACATGAGTAAGTGTCAGCAGCTGGAACACACCTGGAATGCTTGTCTCACACATTGAAGCTTTGCAAGGAAGTCTTGGTCACCGAAACATTCAAGTAATTCAGTCCTGGTAAAAAAGAGAGCGAGAGAGAGAGAGAGAGAGAGAGAGAGAGAGAGAGAGAGAGAGAGAGAGAGAGAGAGGAGAGAGGAGAGAGAGGAGGTATACAGCTCTGTGAAACATTGACGTATAATGTGTGTGTGTTTGGATGAGACGCAGTGACATGTATCTGTCTGTTTGCTGCAGGGCATTTAATCCACTGTTAGTGTAACAATATGAGTTAGTGCAGCTTTACGTATGTAGGTGCAGAGGTTAAGCTTCACGTTACCTCAGGGACCTGTAGGGCACTTTGCCCTCCCGGACCAGAGACAAGGCTTCTTCATAGAGAGCTGCTGGCCTCATTGGTTGGTAGACGTCTTGGAGCGACATGGCGTCAAACAGCTGCACAGACGAAACACAAAACCTCAGTGAACTGTCCACGTATGTTTATATAGAAAAGCAGCAGCTGTGTACTTTGTACTAATCCGAGGGGGCCCTGGGAAAGGATGTATTCTTTAGAGGAAAGGAACTAACCTCTGCGGCCGAGAAGAAGGACTCGTCGGAGGTAACAGTAGTCGCATCGTCATCCTGCAGTCTGTGGAAACTCTCCACTTGAGGCAAGATAAGAGTTCCTTCACTCTCTGCCAAAGGAACACCACAAACTCTGACTGACAGGGCAAGAATCAAACCACAGATGTAATTAAAAGAAATATAAAAAAGGTGAAGAACAGGAAGCGTATTCCTCTGAGACACACGGAGACTGTATCATTCTTACGGCAGAAATGAACCATAATAACTCTGTTGTTCTTCAAACTGGAGCCTGTAATCCAAATGTGTTCTCCTCGATTCATAACATCTTTTAAGGTCATATATAAGATCAACATGACTACCGAAATCTGCCAGCACGCTGTCTGTTGGGATGCTGCTGCCAAAGTCCTCTTGTAGGTGGTACGCCCTGTGCAGGAGTGTCTCCAGCTTCTCAGCAAACACATTATTTACGGCTTCAACCTACAAGAGGGACAAAGCATAAAACAAAGTGACTGTATTAGTTTGTATTAAAGGGCTTTAGTCCAGGATCAATCCAGACGGTGAAAATCCCAACTGCACCATTCAATACAACGCTGTGTACTCAAACATGACAGTCTGTATTGGTAATTACTGTTTGTTTGGTTACCATAGGAAAGTCTCCACACGCTGCCCCCTGCCAGAGCGAGGCTGTTGTTGCTGGAGGTCGAGCTGGGCTGATGGCGAATATTCAGGGCCTGTTCCCACTTTCGTAGCGCTTCCTCAAACAGCTCCATCCCTGGAAAAGAGTGATAAGACTTAACCCAGCACATCTGTGAGCTGGAAAAAACTCAAATTTGAGATAAAAGTTACAACAAGTGGCGCAGAGCTGCATGTTTAAGTGAGTCTGTGCAGTGTAAGGACCACAACATTCAAATAGTTCATGCAGGATAATCCAAATACCAAACAGCACTGCAGCTCCAAGAGTCCAACAAAACCTGATTATATCCCAGATTTTCAGCAGAAAATTAACGCTGCCTTACAAAGTACTTACAATGCCACCACATCTGACATACAGCTTGTTACATTGTTCATAACACAGGAGTGATAGTGACTACCTACCCATTACATAGAGATTCTCTGCGTTTGCATCCTCTATTGCCCCCGACTCTTCCACCACAGGCTCCGCTTCCCAGGGGGTGGACAGATGGGCAGACTGATTTGGAGAGCTTGGGACTCTCATCTATGCCAGACACACACACAACACACACACACACACACACACCACACACACACACACACACACACTTTGCTGAGAAAAATGTGGAATAAGGGAAACGGTAGGCAAACATTATAAATGGAGTTGTAAATCGTAAAACTAACAGATGCCAGGCTGTGTGAGGAGCTTGAGTGTTTACTGGGGGCCAGGGAAGAAATTCCACTCATGGTGTCGGTGCTCCGGGTGCTGGGACTCATCATCTGTCGGCCAGTAAACGGGCCTGCGGAGAGGAAAACGTCGTCTCGTCTGCACATTTCTCAGCAGATGTCGATACAGTGACACAAAGCAATTGAAGAACTTCCCCTCCAAACAATAACTCACACACCTCTTTTGAATGACGAGGCCTTCCTGTCTTAATCAGTGCCTCAGGTATTCCACTGGCTTCTGGCCATCCTTCCCTTGTGTTACCTGCTTCCTTTTTCTCCCCCGCCTTTTCAGCTGATGAGCGGTGTGAGAGGCCAGAGCGGACAATGCCCAGCGCTGTTGCAAAAGCACCTTCTTCAAGCTTGGGCTAAGCTTTAGCTGAGAAAATATGGACTGGAAGCAGAAGAGGCAAGCATCAACATAAAGGGCTCTACCAGACATTCATTTAGCCATTGTTCCTTATGTTTTTATTGAACAAGGATTGTGCATTAGAGCTCGTGTTTAGAGATGCAAACTTCCCTGTAGAGGCGAAGTGGTTTACCTGCCCAAATGTGGAATAGAGAAACACCGGTATCTCTGCTACGGTCATGGCCAACGCCCTGGGCGATGGACATCACGTCCTGCTCGTCTGCATGACATCTTAGAAATGTAAATGCCTTCAGGCCACCAGGTCCAAACTTTCTTCACATTCACCCTAAACGAGGTCTCGTCTCTGCTATGAGATCAGCCAGCTCAGGGCTTGCTGATGACCGTCTGTCGTCATCCACTCCCCGAGCTTGTGCTCTGGCACTGACACTGGTTCAATGTCTGATTGTAGATTTATAGCCTATAACAGATTATTTTATTTGTTTTTAATGATCATGTTTGTAGCAGCGTACTTCTTTAGAGCTGCATTACATTGCAAGCTAAAGACAAGGCATTAATAGACACAGTATTATCACTGTAATAGTGCTGATGGCTCCAGGGCAAAACTCAAAACACAGACCACAGAATCAAGTGCAAAGGTCCATGGTTTAAGCTGAGAAACCAAGCCTGTATTAACTGTGAAGCAGGAGAGCAGCTTGACATTCTGCCAGCTACTTAGCCATCTACACTGTCTGGTATGCAGCCAGTTGCCCAGCCTGCCCCACACCTACAGTACATGACAAACACCAGGTGCAGCTTCAACATGAGACACTGGCTGACTGTTTCTCTCTATTTGATGCAAACATCGACAGGTGCTCAAATCCACTTTCTATTAGAAAGCAAGCATGTAGCCCAACGTGCTTCACAGAGCTACAAACAGCACAGACAAAAACAAAATTAGACAACAACTTTGCAAGCCTAAAAATACAATAATAAACAAGGGATAAAATTAGTTTGAAAATCAGCGATTAAGATGTAAAGGCTGCTAGCTGAAAAAGAATTGACTCTAAGGTGAATAGCAAGCTAGGTTAGTTAGCCCGTACATGCAGTTGAGAGCAGGAATCAACCCAGCCATAAATTCTTTCAAATTATAATACACAGCAAGTCTGAGCTCTGTCTTTTGAAATGTTGTTAATGACAAGCGAAAATCAGCACGAGCAAGCAGGCAACAGCCTCAATCACAGTCGTGAGCATGCTAACGCTAGCTAGCACACTTAGCTAGCTGCTCAGCCTCATCTGTCACTTCACATCACAGCATCATGATCCGGTCAACCGGACATGTAGGCTGTAGTCTTTTTAAACTGACACCTGAGAGGCTTCAACTAGAACATAATCCCTCACACAGGTACATACCGTGAGCATTCAAGTCGCCAGCAGGGAAGGACCTTCCTGTGTCACAGTTAGTGAAAGCCGCACTAGCTTTTTGCTCGGGGGGTGGTGTCTTTGGAAACGTAGGAACACTGACGCAACCAGCCAGCCAATGGGACGAGGAGGAGAGAGGTTTGCTTTTTTCTTGACCAATCGGTGAAGGGTGGGCGGTACCATGTTATTTTACAACCCAATCAGGTCGTAGATCAAAAAGCATCATCTCTGAGTGGACAAAAAATCAGAAGGTAACAACTGTCAGGAAGTTTCTCGCGTGTATTTGTAAAAATGTAATAAAAAATGGCATGAAATTTTAAGTGTTGTGCAATGTATGGTCTTGATGCAGCAATTTCACTTTCTCCAATACAATGTTCTGTCATGGAAGTAAATTCATCTTAATATAATGTGATTTCATTGTGTATTTACATGCCTAAGAACCTAACAATTCAATCATATTATTTTCTAAGTTCTTTTGCTCCTAGACATAAAAAACACACTTTGGTCATAATTTAGCTAATACTCGTTGTCTGGTATTCAGAGTCATTCCTTTATTATAATAATGTTTTGTAAGCAAGCAGCAAAACCCCTCGAGCCTTCGTAAAGTATCGTTAATAACGGTTTTAATAGTGCATAGGCGTGTGGAAATGTGAATTTACGGTTGGCACCTGAAGGCGGCATAACAAAGTTACCACAAAAGGACTGTTTCCTGTTTTGGAATCTATCTTTCAGAATAAAAGCGCAAAAACGTATTGTTCAAATTCTTTATTTATGCACAACTATTACATAGAAGCAGTTGTTGTTGGAAATATTAGATCTCAGGCTACTACCAACAATGCTAATTAAATATATATAAAAAAAAACAAAGTAAGCATGTAAAGCAAGTAAAAACTATATTATTAATATTATATTAATATTATAAATACATATTTGTTAAACAAACATTTCTTGTAACTCAAATACGCTTTTATCTAAAGTGTCATAATGTTCAGACTTTGTCCTTTATTTATTTGATCTGTTTGCTGTAGTTCTGTGTTAAATTGTTCATTTAAAGGTTTGATTAAATGTTAAACAATAACAAACAACAAAACATAATAATAATGCTTTTATGAAAACACTGAATGAAAGATTGCTTACCAACACAAACCATTTATAATTGCTATATTAGGCTAGAATAGAAGGCTCCGAGTGACACTACATGAAGAGACATTTGGGAGCCAAAAGAGCCGAATCTTTGAAAAGAGCCGGACCTCCATCACTAGTGTGAACGGTCTGACTCGTTACCATGGAACCTGAATACAAACAGCACGCCATGATTGATCACTGGAGAGACGCTGTCATCAGTCAGGAACAGACCAATCATGGTATTGTTTCTGTGGTGCGCCATTATTTATACTTAACTAAAGATATTGAAGGCTTGAACACTGCTTCATCTCTGTTGTCCCGGGTTGAATGTGCCCCTCTGACAAAACACTTGCCCTACTCCACCCCAGTGATGATGGTCTAGAACCACCACTGCTGGTGCTGAGACTGGTGTTGGTCCTCTACGTGTTGGAGTTGTTCAGGAGCTGTGCAACAGAACAGCAACTTGTGGAGTTGCTTTGTTCTGCCATATCTGGTGTCGCTTTCTGTTGCAGTTGTTTTGAGTTTTGCCTTTCTGTATTGGTGGGGGCGCTTTACTTTCCAATGTGAATTAAATGCTCTTTGTTTTTACTTTACTAAATCTGTTGCTCGTTTTCCTTTCTTCACCCGGGTTATTTTATTTCTACTTGTTACTTCCCTTTCCTCCAGACTAACAGGGAACGTAACATAAGATTACACTTTATTACAAGTACTAAGACAAATAAATGTAGTTTAGCATTTAACCAGAAGTGTGAAATAGCAGTGTGGAATGAATACAACACTATATCACCAAACTAATTATATATATTGTTTCTAAATATAGGCAATGACAACATGATGGCCAAAAGTCCCACATTTCCTGACAGCTGTAAACTCATCACACATGTTTAAAGTGAAGTGCAACAGCGCCTCCTGCAGGTTAAAGGAGGAACTCCTCTTTGGTAATAAAGTGCTTATCCCATGTATAACTTTAAACATTTAAAAGCACAGACATGAACAGATCTTCTGTAAAAGAGTAGAAATAAATGAGGAGAACATGAATGATGTTTTTAATCCTTCAATTCTAATAGAAAAACCTTCAAATACACACATGATGAGACATGTACTCAACATAAACAGAGAAACAAGAAGAAGAATACAAATAAATGCATAACAACAATAAGAAATATGAAATAGAGCTGGAATAAATCAACTTCAGTAATATGTCATTATAATGAGAAACACTTACGTTCTTCTTCTTTAAAGAGTTCACCATGAAGTTAGAAAGTTATTAGTTTTAGTGTTTAAAAGTTATAATGTAATATATTCTTTAACTTCATGAGTAAACATGAATAATTCATGAGTTAAAGTATCTCTCAGATGAAGAAGAGTTGGAGACCCCTGGTACAGAGCAACAGGCCCTGTACCCCCAGATGGTTGGGTGCCATAAAGTATACGAGCCCAATAACCTGCGACTGAGCCCTGGTCCTCTGCCCCCCACTGAGAGAGAGAGACTTGAAACACCTCCTGATAACACTCGCTGTGCCCGGCTGGGACGCGTGGGAAACTCCTGAGACAAACACATCTACAATGTGTGCATATAAAAACACAAGGAAAGCACATTATGAAGTTACAAACCATAACAAAGGAACATCTTAACACAATGTTCTCATAATGCATAAAACTTACAAACTAAATGATAAAAGATACAAATAAAATCCCTTCTATTGCTTTTCTCTTGATGACATCATCAGGAGTCGTCTCCTCTGAGAACTAAATGTTCTCTTCAAATCACAAAGTACTTCCACTAATACGCAGTTTAATGTAGAAATGAAGAATAATGTTTAAGATGAGACGATGAGTATCAAAAACAAGAAGTCTGATGAAGTTTAAACAAGTACAAGTGTATATCAGAACTCCAGCAAGAGAACTTATGAAAGGTGAACAGGTTGATGCACTTTGTTCAAGCTTACAAGTTCATTACACCACAAGGCATTTAGCAACATTACCAAATCTCTAGATATGAACTGCTCCATCTTCCACTCGTCTCTCCAGCAGGAGGACCAGTTGATCTGAGCTAATACAAGCTGAGCCTGCAGGTCGGTCCCAGGCAAACAATTACCAATAACTACATTTGATTCTGTGGTGAAGCTCCATAAATATACTTCACACTGTGCAGCTGCTCCTCTTTCACCTTGCTGTCTTCCTCGGGCAGGTTTGTTCACACATCCAGTTTGATGGAGTCCTCTGAAGGACAACAAGAGAAAGAACTCAATGAAAACTTGAATGAAGCTGAGAAACATTAGCAGACAACATTCTGGAATATTTTATAAATAGAATATATATTTTATATATCAAACAGAAACACAATTGAAAGTAGTTTGTGTACGATGAGGGCATCTCATTTTAAGATCAGATGTTCATGTAATATCTGGATGAATGGAGGATATGCTGCAATACTCACATGTTGTGTGTTTCTCAGCTGTGATCAACTTGTCATTGATCCTGTAGGAACACAATCCCAAAAGTTATGTCTCAGGTTTAAATAACAGTTTGTTGTTAGAGTCAGCCCGCTTCAGAGTCCTGACACGAGCCGACTGATGGAACGCTTTACATGGCATCATATCTTCTGTGCAAACACTACAACTGACTGCAGACAGCTCTGAGCCTGCATTACAGGAAGTAACTCGTCTTTAGTCTGGATCCAGAAACCAAACACACTACCTGTCTCACTCTTCTGTGAAATCACAAGTTCCAAAGTTACAACTTGTAACATGTTGCTTGGCTTTGCATTGTCAGCTTGTGTTTTATTGTTAGTGGAAGAATGAAAGAAAAGAAACACGAGATGAAAGAACAGGAGAACCTGCAGGCAATGAGTGAAATCACTGATTAGTTCTGCTAAGCTAGGCTACAAGTGGAAGGTAGAACTGGGGGATTCCCCAACGTGAGTAACACATTAACCCCCCTGTTAGTACAATACTGCTGAACCAGCAGAGACTGAGTCGGACCCTGACTGACCCGAGAGTCTCCAGTCTGCAGTCTGGACTCTCCAGAAGGTCACGCAGCAGCTTCACTGATGAATCCTGCAGCTTGGTGTTCCTCAGGTCCAGCTCTCTCAGATGGGGGGGGTTGGACTTCAGAGCTGAGACCAGAGAAGCCCAGCTGATCTCTGACAGACTGTAGTCCATCAATCTGAATAAAGAAAACATGATGTAGATACAAATCCATTTATAATCCAATCAGATGTGTTCAGGTTTAAATGTGTGGCTCAACATTACTACGTCCTAATCCATGAATTGGAGTGACGCTGTCATTCTGTTATTGTGCTCATCATAACATCAGCTTCTACTTTATTATCTGTGGAAACACATTGAAATGAATGGAAACAAAGAATTCTTTGTGCTTGAGAAAGTAAACTTCATCAGTGTACACTAATATTAGTTCAGATGACCTTCTGTATACAGATGTGAGCGTTTACCACACGTGAACATAAATGTACTTTAATAACTAACAGTGGACATTTGCTACAGCTGCTTTAACAAACACTCGTCTTCTGTGACTGCACACTCAATTTAGTGCAAGAAAAGTCAAAATATGAACAAAAGGAAAGTTACGACTTTATGATGTAAATTATTTATGAACATAAATTATGTTCAATAATTCATTAAACATGTTGGATCTACAGTAGTACCAGAGAGTCAGTGAACTGACCTGAGAGTCTCCAGTCTGCAGTCTGGACTCTCCAGAAGGTCACACAGCAGCTTCACTGATGAATCCTGCAGGTTGTTGATGTTCCTCAGGTGCAGCTCTCTCAGATGGGAGGGGTTGGACTTCAGAGCTGAGGCCAGAGAAGCCCAGCTGATCTCTGACAGACTGTAGCCCCTCAATCTGAATAAAGAAAACAGTGTTTACAAGGTTTAATAATCTGTTCAGAGCTGAAGAAGTTTAGAAAGTGGAAACTCCAAACATGATCAAACTGTGAGATACAAACAGTGAATATATCTGTTAGTGTTTGAGAGTTGAAAGAGATATTTATTCATTGTATTTATGTATTATTTATTATCATGAGTTAAAAACATGGAGGATATAACATGACATTCAGCAGTTTAAGAGCTTCAGACTGAATTCTGCAGTGTAGGATTGTTCTTGTTAGATTTAAATCTATAGCTCAACATTGATCCTCCAGTCAATGAACTAAACCACTGAAGAAGAAAACAGACTTTAGCATCAGGACACTCCGTGTGGATCAGTATCATATCAGCTTTATGTCTGCAGCTTAGTGTCAACACAACTTTCACATATTAACCTCAGAACAGAAGTAACAGATGCTGAACTGACCTGAGAGTCTCCAGTCTGCAGTCTGGACTCTCCAGAAGGTCACACAGCAGCTTCACTGATGAATCCTGCAGCTTGTCCCACAGCTCCAGCACTCTCAGGAGGGGGGGGTTGGACTTCAGAGCTGAGAACAGAGGAGCCCAGCTGATCTCTGCCAGACTGCCGACCTTCAATCTGAATAAAGAAAACATGATGTAACTTCAGAAAACAATGTTGCAGCTTGAGTTAGTTCAAGGTGTAACACTGAATGTGTAAAGGTGTGTATTTTTGAAAAGCCTGAGATCAGACAGACGGTGTTACCACGGGAACAAGAGGAAGCTCCTCTGATAAATGTGTTTCATGTTCTTTACACAATTAGTGGAAAAGTGAAAGATTAAAGAATATTGTTGGAGAAAAACTGTCTTTAACCGATAGATTTCATAAAACTTAACAAAGTGGGGTTTGTTTATGAAACGGGAAGACTCTGAAGAATGTGTAGCAAAGGGAGTAAACCAGCTGAAGGGCCACAGGGGCCCATTGTGGATCTCATGCTTTCAACATGTGGCTCTGATCCTTTCAAACATCTACAAGAATGGTGATGAACGTGGTTTCAGGAGGTCGTTAAGTACGGCACAGATACAGATACTAGGCATGATCTCCAGTGTTATTTATACTATTTTAATTCTGTTATTTATATTATTTTAATTGACTTCACACTCATTTACATCAACACTGTGATTATTGTGCTGTAAATGCTCTGTCTCATCTTCTACTAAGTTTGATGTTTCTGCTGTGAAGCACTTTGGGCTGTAGTTCTTGTATGAAAGGTGCTCTACAAATAAAGCTTATTATTATTATTATTATTATTATTATTATTATTATTAAGGTTTAATAATCTGTTCAGAGCTGAAGAAGTTTAGAGGTCACTGTCAGCAATGATACAAATGTGTTGGTAATCAAAGCTCAAAGTCTCTGCAGCCTGTTTCTCTCTGTCATCAGATGTTTAACAACCTCCTTCATATCTCTCACACACCTCAGTACTGACATCTTCTTCACTGACTCATGGAGCACAATGTGAGTCTGTGGAAGCTCAACAACTGTCCCGTCAAACATTTACTTTCTCTACTTTACGTCATTCTCCACAATATTCAGACATTTGAAAAATAAAGAAGACAATAATAATAATTACAACGTCTTCACCTGTCTGCAAATTGTGCCAATTATATTTACTACACGAGCTACAGTCAGTGAACTGACCTCAGCGTCTCCAGTCTACAGTTTGGACTCTGCAGTCCAGCACACAGCGGCTTCACTCCTGAATCCTGCAGTGATGTTATATCCAGCTGCAGCTCTCTCAGGTGGGAGGGGTTGGACTTCAGAGCTGAGGCCACGACTTCACAATCAGTCTCTGAGAGTCTACATCCATAAAGTCTGTCAGGACACATATATTACAAAATGTGTTATTATGAAAGAGGAAACATTCATTTATTTCATGCATTTGATGACAAAACATTTGCTGTTAGACATTTTAATATCTTTACTGAGTTTAATATATGCATTGTCCCCCCCCCCCAGGATACTCGGGAGATGCCCACAGGATACTGAACCTCTATTAGAAAGATTGAGGCCTACATGAAAGGGGGAGAAGTTACAAATGGAATCCGGGGCGAGGACGGCAGCAAAGAGCACGATGGATTCATGAGCAGGTAATCTAAAGTGATTCTTACACACATCTGCAGTTTCCCAGTTATATTTAGATGTTCTTTAGTGTTGTTGGATTATAAACGGCGTAAGGAATTCTTTGTGTGTTGTAACTGCGTCTGAACTCCCCTGTCTCTGCTCTGGCATCTTCAGAACACGAGGCAGGACAAGCCGCTGTGACATCAGTGGTTCATCTGATCTCACTGTGTTTGACATGAAACAATAACTCTCATCACTTATCACCTGCAGACTTGTAATATGTGTTTAATGTTGCAGATGAAGGGAGAGAGTAGTGCTGCAGTTACATTGAGGCTTCCATAATGTCCACAGTGTGTCAGTGTGATCTGATCCTAGGTCTGTCTCTGCTAGCTACCTTCTGCTGTCACTGACTGTTGACAAACGCAACAGAAAGGAAACAAATCATAGAAAGTATCAGAGATGTACAGAAATAAATGTTAATATAAAGACTCAGGTATTACCTGTGTGTCTGATGTAATGATGAAGAAACTGCTAGAATGTAACAACAACTTCTCTGCATTCACTCAGAACTGTAAAATGTGATGAAACCTCGAGCACCTCTAAAGTCTTTAGTTTGACAAGGTCTGCATGTCGCCTCCATCCCCCAAAGGAATGTAATGAGAGGAAGAAACTGTCAAGTGTAACAATTATTACAAATAAATAGAAATGTGTTCATGAACTTCACAGATAGAAGCTGAAAACACTTGTTTTGCTCTCACAGCGTTTGAAACAGCTCAAGAACATCTGAAACTAAATAATGAAATAAAAAGTGGATATATTTATTAAATAAAATGAATTTTCTCGTGTATATTTGAAGAACTAAACTTCTAATCTACTCTGATTTATAAAGTTAATCACATCTGGACTTACACAGCCTTTCTGCAGTTCCTCACAGCTGGAATCAGTCTCCGTCGTCCCTCCTGTGACGTGTTGTACTTCTCCAGGTCCAACTCATCCAGAACCTCCTCTGACATCTGCAGCATGTGAGCCAGAGCTGAGCACTGGATCTCAGAGAGTTCCTTCTGTGATCTGTTCTCTGACTGCAGGAACTCTTGGATCTCCTGATGTACTGAGTGGTCCTTCATCTCTGTCAGACAGTGGAAGATGTTGATGCTTCTGTCAGCAGAGGTATCTTCACTCCTCATCTTCTTCAGGTTGTTGATGGCTCTCCGGGTCATTTGTGGACTGTTGTCTGTCTGACCCAGCAGGCCTCCTAAGAGTCTCTGGTTGGACTCCAGAGAGAGGCCGTGGAGAAAGCGGACAAACAGGTCCAGGTGGCCATTCTTACTTCTGAGGGATTTCTGCATGGCTTCAGACAGGAAGACATCCAGGGATGAGTTCTTCTTCCAGTGTTTCCCCAGGGTGTTCTTCTTCCAGTGATCCCCCAGGAAGCCCTTCAGTACCTCTGTGTTCCTCTTGCTGTAACAGTGGAACAGGTAGACTGCAGCCAGAAACTCCTGAATGCTCAGATGAACAAAGCAGTAGACTGTTTTCTGGAAGATCACACTCTCTCTTTTGAAGATCTCTGTACAAACTCCTGAGTACACCAAGGCCTCCGTGGCATCAAGACCACACTGCTCCAGGTCTTCTTGGTAGAACATGATGTTTCCTTTCTCCAGATGTTCAAACGCCAGCCTCCCCAGCTTCAGAAGAAGTTTCCCGTCAGCCTTCGTCAGCTCCTGTGGACTCGTCTCATGCCCCTCATCATACTTCTGCTTCTTCCTCTTGGTCTGAACCAGCAGGAAGTGTGAGTACATGTCAGTGAGGGTCTGGGGCAGCTCTCCTCTCTGGTCTGTAGTCAACATGTGGTCCAGAACTGTAGCAGTGATCCAGCAGAAGACGGGGATCAGACACATGATGTGGAGGCTCCTGGATGTCTTGATGTGAGAGATGATTCTGCCGGACCGTTCTTCATCACTGAATCTCCTCCTGAAGTACTCCTCCTTCTGGACGTCAGTGAAGCCTCGTACTTCTGTTACCCTGTCCACACGTGCAGGAGGGATCTGATTGGTTGCTGCAGGTCGGGAAGTTATCCAGACGAGAGCCGAGGGAAGCAGATTCCCGCTGATGAGGTTTGTCAACAGCACGTTGACTGATGACTGCTGTGTGACATCAGACACAACCTCATTGTTGTGGAAATCCAGTGAAGGTCTGCTTTCATCCAGGCCGTCAAAGATGAACAAAACGTTACAGACAGCGAGCGTCTCTGCTGTGACCTTCTGTAAGGTTGGATGGAAAACATGGAGCAGCCTGAGAAGACTGTACTGCTCAGCTTTGATCAAGTTCAGCTCCCTGAAGGAAAGCGGAATCAGCAGACTGACATCTTGGTTTTCCAAACCCTCTGCCCAGTCCAGAGTGAACTTCTGCACTGAGAAGGTTTTTCCAACGCCAGCGACGCCGACCGTCAGAGCGACTCTGATGTGTACCTGTTGGTCAGGTGAGGCTTTAAAGATGTCGTGGCACTTGATTGGAGCGTCACAGAGGATCTTTTTCTTGGAAGCTGTCTCAAGCTGCTTCACCTCATGTTGAGTATTAACCTCTTCACTCAGTCCCTCTGTGATGTAGAGCTCAGTGTAGATCCTGTTGAGGAGGGTTTTACTCACTGTTTCTTCACTTCCTTCAGTCACACGTTCACATCTCCTCTTCAGACTGATCCTATGTTCATCTAAAACCTCCTGCAGACCTCTATCTGCTGAAAGAGAAGACACATGTGAGATTAATAAATATATATAACAGATCATAATGTGCTGTACAAACAAATGAAGCAGGAAGAATCCTGTTTTCAGACATAAAGACAGCAGCAGACAGATGTACAGTCTTACTGTGTGCACAGCTGGTCTGACTGGCTGTCTGCAGTCTTGTTCTGGATCTGTTTCCACACTGGGGACAGGGGGAGTCTCCTGATGAAGCAGACTGGTCCCAGTGTGAGGTGCTGGTAGAGACTGGATCCTTCAGGACGTCCTGACACAAAGCACAGCTGGACCGCTGCTCCTCCACAGAAACAGGAGTTTTGCTCTTCTTTCTGTGGAGATGAACACGTTCTTTATAACAGGGGTTCCAAAAGTGGGGGTCGCAAGATGATTTTCAGAATCCTCTCGATGTGACCCCTGAGGTGATTACGACAGATTAACGACAGTATCACTTACAGGTGACAGGTCACTTTACAGCGCCACAGTAAACATCACAGACGTCACACACACACACACATGTCAGTGTGCACCAGTAGATTTCTTCAGAACAGCCCAAATCAATACACCAGGCTTTAAGCCGAGGACATTATTTTTCAAAATGAAACGTTGGTTAATACCAACCAAAGACAAGGCAGAGAGGCCAGCGGAGAAGGCATCATATGAGGTAGCATATTTAATTGCACAGCTGTGCAAAAAAGCCACACACAATCGGGGAAATCCGAATAAAACCTGCTGCTATCGCTATGAGTCGGGCAATGCATGGGGATAAACAGGCGCGGGAGCTAGAAGCAGTGCCGCTGTCTGACGGGACCATATCCCGCCGCATCACGGACATGGCCCAGGACATAAAGTGTCAGCTGATTGACAGAGTGAAGAAAGGGAAATATGCTTTGCAGTTACATGAATCCACAGATGTATCAAACTCTGCCCAGCTGCTTGTTTTTCGTCAGAAACAGTTTTGAGGGGAAACTTAACGAGGACATGCTGTTTTGCCCCCGCTGGAGGTTAAGTGCACAGGCGAGGACATTTTCACAAAACTTAACAAACTAAAAGAAGAGGGAGTGTCTTGGGATGAGTGCATCTGTGTGTGCACATACGGTGCTGCAGCAATGCTGGGGGGAAATAAAGGACTAAAAGCAAGAGTCTTACAAGTGGCGCCCCACGTAAACTTTACGCACTGTATTATCCACAGAGAAGCTCTTGCGAGTAAAGCGCTAGACCCAGAGGAAGTCTATCACTACCCACCTTGAAGCCCTCCTGGAACACTTTAACAAGTATTTCCCCGAGGAAACAGCTCCAGACAATATGACTGGATAAGATCACCATTCACTGTAATGACCGCAAGTCATCCGTCATCCGACATGGAGGACGCACTGGTTGAACTGTCAAGTGACCGCACTTTAAAGACAGCTTTTAATTCAAAGACGCTTGCTGAGTTCTGGATTTCAGTCGAGAGAGAATATCCACAGCTATCCAAGGCCGCAATGGACGTACTGACGCCGTTTGGCTCTACTTACCCGTGCAAAAAGACTTTCTAGGCACTGACATATATTAAAAATAAATACAGATCGCGTCTAAACGTGGAGGATGATCTCCGAGTGGCCGTCTCCAAAATTAAAGCCAGAGTGGACGTGCTGTGCTCCACACATAGTGCCCACCCATCTCATTAGGTGAGATTAACATCTGCTAACATGGAAATTAAAGTATTGTGTCAAAATGAAGTTTGCACATGACAGCAACAATGTTCACTCATAAATTACATTCCTTTGACTGGCGTATTCTGCTTTTGTCTTATAGTAAATATATATATGGTTGTCAGTTCTGTTCTTTTGTGTTGTCGTTATGCCGTGTTTGGATACGCCTATTAGTGCATGCATCCTGTGCGCACGTGTTATTATGTTTCAGTCACCTCCGGGGATAGTGGGGGCCGCCAGTCTTACGTTATTTTGGGGGTTGCGGGCTGAAAAGTTTGGGAACCCCTGCTTTATAACATATTACAAGAGTGGAAATAATAATTGGTTCAACCTATGTCTCCAACATGACAATTGTTCCAAAGTGGCAGTTTAGTCCCAGTTATCTACTGCTGTATTTACTGTACTCTACTGTGTTTCTTTACTATACTCTACTGTGTTTCTTTACTGTACTCTACTGCGTTTATTTACTGTACTCTACTGTGTTTCTTTACTATACTCTACTGTGTTTCTTTACTGTACTCTACTCTGTTTCTTTACTGTACTCTACTGTGTTTCTTTACATTACTCTACTGTGTTTCTTTACTATACTCTACTGTGTTTCTTTACTGTACTCTACTGTGTTTCTTTACTATACTCTACTCTGTTTCTTTACTGTACTCTACTGTGTTTCTTTACAGTACTCTACTGTGCTTCTATACTATACTCTACTGTGTTTCTTTACTGTACTCTACTCTGTTTCTTTACTGTACTCTACTGTGTTTCTTTACTGTACTCTACTGTGTTTCTTTACTGTACTCTAATGCGTTTCTTTACGATACTCTACTGAGTTTCTTTACTGTACTCTACTGTGTTTCTTTACTGTACTCTACTGTGTTTCTTAACGATACTCTACTGAGTTTCTTTACTGTACTCTACTGTGTTTCTTTACTGTACTCTACTGTGTTTCTTTACTATACTCAACAGTGTTTCTTTACTATACTCAACTGTGTTTCTTTACTTTACTCTACTGTGTTTCTTTTCTATACTCTAGTGTATTTCTTTACTATACTCTACTGTGTTTCTTTACTATACTCTACTGTGTGTATTTACTGTACTATGTTTCTTTACTGTACTCTACTGTGTTTCTTTACTGTACTCTACTGTGTTTCTTTACGATACTCTACTGAGTTTCTTTACTGTACTCTACTGTGTTTCTTTACTGTACTCTACTGTGTTTCTTTACTATACTCAACAGTGTTTCTTTACTATACTCAACTGTGTTTCTTTACTTTACTCAACTGTGTTTCTTTACTATACTCTACTGTATTTCTTTACTGTACTCTACTGTGTTTCTTTACTACACTCTACTGTATTTCTTTACTGTACTCTACTGTGTTTCTTTTCTGTACTGTACTGTATTTCTTTACTGTACTCTACTGTGTTTCTTTACTGTACTCTACTGTGTTTCTTTACTGTACTCTACTGTGTTTCTTTACTATACTCTACTGTATTTCTGTACTGTACTCTACTATGTTTCTTTACTGTACTCTACTGTGTTTCTTTACTATACTCAACTGTGTTTCTTTACTATACTCACTATGTTTCTTTACTGTACTCTACTGTGTTTCTTTACTATACTCAACTGTGTTTCTTTACTATACTCAACTGTGTTTCTTTACTTTACTCAACTGTGTTTCTTTACTATACTCTACTGTGTTTCTTTACTGTACTCTACTGTGTTTCTTTACTATACTCTACTGTGTTTCTTTACTGTACTCTACTGTATTTCTGTACTGTACTCTACTGTGTTTCTTTACTGTACTCTACTGTGTTTCTTTACTGTACTCTACTGTGTTTCTTTACTATACTCAACTGTGTTTCTTTACTATACTCTACTGTATTTCTTTACTGTACTCTACTGTGTTTCTTTACTATACTGTACTGTATTTCTTTACTGTACTCTACTGTGTTTCTTTACTGTACTCTACTGTGTTTCTTTACTGTACTCTACTCTGTTTCTTTACTGTACTCTACTGTGTTTCTTTACATTACTCTACTGTGTTTCTTTACTATACTCTACTGTGTTTCTTTACTGTACTCTACTGTGTTTCTTTACTATACTCTACTCTGTTTCTTTACTGTACTCTACTGTGTTTCTTTACTATACTCACTGTGTTTCTTTACTATACTCACTGTGTTTCTTTACTGTACTCTACTGTGTTTCTTTACTATACTCAACTGTGTTTCTTTACTATACTCAACTGTGTTTCTTTACTTTACTCAACTGTGTTTCTTTACTATACTCTACTGTATTTCTTTACTGTACTCTACTGTGTTTCTTTACTATACTGTACTGTATTTCTTTACTGTACTCTACTGTGTTTCTTTACAGTACTCTACTGTGTTTCTTTACTGTACTCTACTGTGTTTCTTTACTATACTCTACTGTGTTTCTTTTCTGTACTGTACTGTATTTCTTTACTGTACTCTACTGTGTTTCTTTACTGTACTCTACTGTGTTTCTTTACTGTACTCTACTGTGTTTCTTTACTATACTCTACTGTGTTTCTTTAATATACTCTACTGTATTTCTGTACTGTACTCTGTGTTTCTTTACTGTACTCTACTGTGTTTCTTTACTGTACTCTACTGTGTTTCTTTACTATACTCAACTGTGTTTCTTTACTATACTCTACTGTATTTCTTTACTGTACTCTACTGTGTTTCTTTACTATACTGTACTGTATTTCTTTACTGTACTCTACTGTGTTTCTTTACTGTACTCTACTGTGTTTCTTTACTGTACTCTACTCTGTTTCTTTACTGTACTCTACTGTGTTTCTTTACATTACTCTACTGTGTTTCTTTACTATACTCTACTGTGTTTCTTTACTGTACTCTACTGTGTTTCTTTACTATACTCTACTCTGTTTCTTTACTGTACTCTACTGTGTTTCTTTACAGTACTCTACTGTGCTTCTATACTATACTCTACTGTGTTTCTTTACTGTACTCTACTGTGTTTCTTTACTGTACTCTACTGTGTTTCTTTACTGTACTCTACTGTGTTTCTTTACTATACTCTACTCTGTTTCTTTACTGTACTCTACTGTGTTTCTTTACAGTACTCTACTGTGTTTCTATACTGTACTCTACTGTGTTTCTTTACTATACTCTACTGTGTTTCTTTACTGTACTCTACTGTGTTTCTTTACTGTACTCTACTGGGTTTCCTTACTATACTCTACTGTGTTTCATTACTGTACTCTACTGTGTTTCTTTACTATACTCTACTGTGTTTCATTACTGTACTCAACTGTGATTCTTTACTGTACTCTACTGTGTTTCTTTACTGTACTCTACTGTGTTTCTTTACTATACTCTACTGTATTTCTTTACTATACTCTACTGTGTTTCTTTACTGTACTCTACTGTGTTTCTTTTCTGTACTCTACTGTCTTTCTTTACTGTACTCTATTGTGTTTCTTTACTGTACTCTACTGTGTTTCTTTACTGTACTCTACTGCATTTCTTTACTATACTCTACTGTGTTTCTTTACTATACTCTACTGTGTTTCTTTACTGTACTCTACTGTGTTTCTTTACTGTACTCTACTGTGTTTCTTTACTATACTCAACTGTGTTTCTTTACTGTACTCAACTGTTTCTTTACTATACTCTAGTGTATTTCTTTACTGTACTCTACTGTATTTCTTTACTGTACTCTACTGTATTTCTGTACTGTACTCTACTGTGTTTCTTTACTGTACTCTACTGTGTTTCTTTACTGTACTCTACTGTGTTTCTTTACTATACTCTACTGTGTTTCTTTACTGTACTCTACTGTGTTTCTTTACTGTACTCAACTGTGTTTCTTTACTATACTGAGTTTCTTTCACTGTACTCTACTGTGTTTCTTTACTATGCTCTACTGTGTTTCTTTACTGTACTCTACTGTGTTTCTTTACTGTACTCTACTGTGTTTCTTTACTATACTCTACTCTGTTTCTTTACTGTACTCTACTGTGTTTCTTTACAGTACTCTACTGTGTTTCTTTACTGTACTCTACTGTGTTTCTTTACTATACTCTACTGTGTTTCTTTACTGTACTCTACTGTGTTTCTTTACTGTACTCTACTGTGTTTCTTTACTGTACTCTACTGTGTTTCTTTACTATTCTGTGTTTCTTTACTGTACTCTACTGTGTTTCTTTACTGCACTCTGTGTTTCTTTACTGTACTCTGTGTTTCTTTACTGTACTCTACTGTGTTTCTTTACTGTACTCTACTGTGTTTCTTTACTATACTCTACTGTGTTTCTTTACTGTACTCTACTGTGTTTCTTTACTATACTCTACTGTGTTTCTTTTCTATACTCTAGTGTATTTCTTTACTATACTCTACTGTATTTCTTTACTATACTCTACTGTGTGTATTTACTGTACTATGTTTCTTTACTGTACTCTACTGTGTTTCTTTACTGTGTTTCTTTTCTATACTCTATTGTGTTTATTTACTGTACTTTACTGTGTTTATTTACTATACTCTACTGGGCTCATGTAATTATAAAACATTAGATTATCAGAGAACATAAAAACTGAATCCTCTTCAGGTGAGTTTACAGTAGAAACAGACTCTTACTTTGTGTCTGAGGGTCCAGGTTCATTACTGAAGGTTAGAGGTTCTTCTCGAGACGAGTCACTCTTCATAGACAGACAGCTGGGGACTGGAGACACTGCTCTCCGTCTGTGGAAACAAGAAATGTTTATTTCACTGTACTCTACTGAGTTTCTTTACTGTACTCTACTGTGTTTCTTTACTGTACTCTACTGTGTTTCTTTACGATACTCTACTGAGTTTCTTTACTGTACTCTACTGTGTTTCTTTACTGTACTCTACTGTGTTTCTTTACTGTACTCTACTGTGTTTCTTTACTATACTCAACAGTGTTTCTTTACTATACTCAACTGTGTTTCTTTACTTTACTCTACTGTGTTTCTTTTCTATACTCTAGTGTATTTCTTTACTATACTCTACTGTGATTCTTTACTATACTCTACTGTGTGTATTTACTGTACTATGTTTCTTTACTGTACTCTACTGTGTTTCTTTACTGTGTTTCTTTTCTATACTCTACTGTATTTCTTTACTATAATCTACTGTGTTTCTTTACTGTACTCTAATGTGTTTCTTTACTGTACTCTACTGCATTTCTTTACTATACTCTACTGTGTTTCTTTACTATACTCTACTGTGTTTCTTTACTGTACTCTACTGTGTTTCTTTACTGTACTCTACTGTGTTTCTTTACTATACTCAACTGTGTTTCTTTACTGTACTCAACTGTTTCTTTACTATACTCTAGTGTATTTCTTTACTGTACTCTACTGTATTTCTTTACTGTACTCTACTGTATTTCTGTACTGTACTCTACTGTGTTTCTTTACTGTACTCTACTGTGTTTCTTTACTGTACTCTACTGTGTTTCTTTACTATACTCTACTGTGTTTCTTTACTGTACTCTACTGTGTTTCTTTACTGTACTCTACTGTGTTTCTTTACTGTACTCAACTGTGTTTCTTTACTATACTGAGTTTCTTTCACTGTACTCTACTGTGTTTCTTTACTATGCTCTACTGTGTTTCTTTACTGTACTCTACTGTGTTTCTTTACTGTACTCTACTGTGTTTCTTTACTATACTCTACTCTGTTTCTTTACTGTACTCTACTGTGTTTCTTTACAGTACTCTACTGTGTTTCTTTACTGTACTCTACTGTGTTTCTTTACTATACTCTACTGTGTTTCTTTACTGTACTCTACTGTGTTTCTTTACTGTACTCTACTGTGTTTCTTTACTGTACTCTACTGTGTTTCTTTACTATTCTGTGTTTCTTTACTGTACTCTACTGTGTTTCTTTACTGCACTCTGTGTTTCTTTACTGTACTCTGTGTTTCTTTACTGTACTCTACTGTGTTTCTTTACTGTACTCTACTGTGTTTCTTTACTATACTCTACTGTGTTTCTTTACTGTACTCTACTGTGTTCTTTACTATACTCTACTGTGTTTCTTTTCTATACTCTAGTGTATTTCTTTACTATACTCTACTGTATTTCTTTACTATACTCTACTGTGTGTATTTACTGTACTATGTTTCTTTACTGTACTCTACTGTGTTTCTTTACTGTGTTTCTTTTCTATACTCTATTGTGTTTATTTACTGTACTTTACTGTGTTTATTTACTATACTCTACTGGGCTCATGTAATTATAAAACATTAGATTATCAGAGAACATAAAAACTGAATCCTCTTCAGGTGAGTTTACAGTAGAAACAGACTCTTACTTTGTGTCTGAGGGTCCAGGTTCATTACTGAAGGTTAGAGGTTCTTCTCGAGACGAGTCACTCTTCATAGACAGACAGCTGGGGACTGGAGACACTGCTCTCCGTCTGTGGAAACAAGAAATGTTTATTTCACTGTACTCTACTGAGTTTCTTTACTGTACTCTACTGTGTTTCTTTACTGTACTCTACTGTGTTTCTTTACGATACTCTACTGAGTTTCTTTACTGTACTCTACTGTGTTTCTTTACTGTACTCTACTGTGTTTCTTTACTGTACTCTACTGTGTTTCTTTACTATACTCAACAGTGTTTCTTTACTATACTCAACTGTGTTTCTTTACTTTACTCTACTGTGTTTCTTTTCTATACTCTAGTGTATTTCTTTACTATACTCTACTGTGATTCTTTACTATACTCTACTGTGTGTATTTACTGTACTATGTTTCTTTACTGTACTCTACTGTGTTTCTTTACTGTGTTTCTTTTCTATACTCTACTGTATTTCTTTACTATAATCTACTGTGTTTCTTTACTGTACTCTAATGTGTTTCTTTTCTGTACTCTACTGTCTTTCTTTACTGTACTCTATTGTGTTTCTTTACTGTACTCTACTGTGTTTCTTTACTGTACTCTACTGCATTTCTTTACTATACTCTACTGTGTTTCTTTACTATATTCTACTGTGTTTCTTTACTGTACTCTACTGTGTTTCTTTACTGTACTCTACTGTGTTTCTTTACTATACTCAACTGTGTTTCTTTACTGTACTCAACTGTATTTCTTTACTGTACTCTACTGTGTTTCTTTACTGTACTCTACTGTGTTTCTTTACTATACTCTACTGTGTTTCTTTACTGTACTCTACTGTGTTTCTGTACTGTACTCTACTGTATTTCTGTACTGTACTCTACTGTGTTTCTTTACTGTACTCTACTGTGTTTCTTTACTGTACTCTACTGTGTTTCTTTACTATACTCAACTGTTTCTTTACTATACTCTACTGTATTTCTTTACTGTACTCTACTGTATTTCTTTACTGTACTCTACTGTATTTCTGTACTGTACTGTACTCTACTGTGTTTCTTACTGTACTCTACTGTGTTTCTTTACTGTACTCTACTGTGTTTTCTTTACTATACTCTCTACTTACTGTCTCTACTGTGTTCTTACTGTACCTACTGTGTTCTTTACTGTACTCTACTGATGTTTCTTTACTATACTCTACGGAGTTTCTTTCACTGTACTCTACTGTGTTTCTTTACTATGCTCTACTGTGTTTTCTTTACTGTACTCTACTGTGTTTCTTTACTGTACTCTACTGTGTTTCTTTACTATACTCTACTCTGTTTTCTTTACTGTACTCTACTGTGTTTCTTTACAGTACTCTGTGTTTCTTTACTGTACTCTACTGTTTTCTTTACTGTACTCTACTGTGTTTCTTTACTATTCTGTGTTTCTTTACTGTACTCTACTGTGTTTCTTTACTGCACTCTGTGTTTCTTTACTGTACTCTGTGTTTCTTTACTGTACTCTACTGTGTTTCTTTACTGTACTCTACTGTGTTTCTTTACTATACTCTACTGTGTTTCTTTACTATGCTCTACTGTGTTTCTTTACTGTACCTACTGTGTTTCTTTACTGTACTCTACTGTGTTTCTTTACTATACTCTACTCTGTTTCTTTACTGTACTCTACTGTGTTTCTTTACAGTACTCTACTGTGTTTCTTTACTGTACTCTACTGTATTTCTTTACTGTACTCTACTGTGTTTCTTTACTGTACTCTACTGTGTTTCTTTACTATTCTGTGTTTCTTTACTGTACTCTACTGTGTTTCTTTACTGCACTCTGTGTTTCTTTACTGTACTCTGTGTTTCTTTACTGTACTCTACTGTGTTTCTTTACTGTACTCTACTGTGTTTCTTTACTATACTCTACTGTGTTTCTTTACTGTACTCTACTGTGTTTCTTTACTATACTCTACTGTGTTTCTTTTCTATACTCTATTGTATTTCTTTACTATACTCTACTGTATTTCTTTACTATACTCTACTGTGTGTATTTACTGTACTATATTTCTTTACTGTACTCTACTGTGTTTCTTTACTGTGTTTCTTTTCTATACTCTATTGTGTTTATTTACTGTACTTAACTGTGTTTATTTACGATACTTCTACTGGGCTCATGTAATTATAAAACATTAGATTATCAGAGAACATAAAAACTGAATCCTCTTCAGGTGAGTTTACAGTACACAATCACCACGCCACAGCACGCACACATGCACACACACACACACGCACTTTTATTCCTGCCATTTTCAGTTTTTAAGATGCATATTTGTCGTGTAACACTGCTCTGCTCCTCTAAAGCACAATAAAGTTATTTGAATCAGATCGTAGTCGATGTGTGGATAACAAGCAGGAGCACGTTGTGTTTGTTTCTTCTTCCTGCTTCTGTGCTGCAGTCAGTGTGGGGGGCTCTGCGGGCTTTTCATCAGTGTGCTGCTGCTGGTCTGCAGTCCCGTGTGCTGCTGCTGGTGCTTCAAGTCGTGTGCTGCCGCTGGTGCTTCAGTCAGTTGCTGCTGCTGTTGCTTCAGTCAAGTGGTGGCTGCGCGGTGCTGCAGTCAGTGGTGCTGCTGCTGCTGGTGCTGCAGTCGTGTGCTGCTGCTGCTGTTGCTGCAGTCAGTGTCTGCTGCTGCTGGTGCTACAGTCATGTGCTGCTGCTTGGTCTTCATCATTGTGCTGCTGCTGGTGCTGCAGTCAGTGGTCTGCTGCTGGTGCTGCATCAGTGTGGCTTCTGCTGTTGCTTCAGTCATGTGCTTCGGATGTGCTGCGGCAGTGTGCTGCTGCTGGTGCTGCAGTCAGTTGTGCTGCTGCTGTTTGCTGTCAGTCAGTGTGCTGCTGCTGGTGCTGCAGTCATGTGCCTGGCTGCTGGTGCTGCAGTCAGTGTGCTGCTGCTGGTGCTGCAGTCATTGTGCTGCTGCTGGTGCTTTCATCAGTGTGCTTCTGCTGGTTGCTTCGGGTCAGTGTGCTGCTGCTGGTGCTGCAGTCAGTGTGCTGCGGCTGCTGCTGGTGCTGGTCAAAGTCAGTGTGGGCGGTCTGCTGGTGCGCAGTCAGTGTGCTGCTGCTGGCTGTGCTGCAGTCAGTGTGCTGCGCTTGCTGTGCTGCAGTCATGTGCCTGCTGCTGCTGGTGCTTACATCAGATGTGCTGCTCTGGTGCGTCAGTCAGTGTGCTGCTGCCTGGTGCTGGCTGCAGTCCAGTGTGCTGCTGCTGGTGCTTCAGAGTCATGGCTTCTGCTGGTGCTGCAGTCATGTGCGCTGCTGGTGCTGCAGTCAGTGTTGCTGCTGCTGGTGCTGCAGGTCATGTGCTGCTGCTGGTGCGCAGTCAGTGTGCTGCTCTGTGCTGCAGCAGTGTGCTTGGCTGCTGGTGCTGCAGTCAGTGTGGCGCTGCTGGGCTTCCGTCCGTGTGCTGCTTTCTGGTGCTGGCATGTCAGTGGTGCTGCTGTTGGTGCTTGCAGTCAGTGTGCTGCTGCGGTGCTCAGTCAGTGTGCTGGCTGCTGGTGCTTCAGTCAGTGTGCTGAAAAATGCTGGTGCTTCAGTCGAGTGTGGCTGCTGCTTGGTGCTTCATCAGTGTTCCTTGGCTGCCTGGTGCTGCATTCAGTGTGCTGCTGCTGGTGGCCCCTGCAGCCATCTCCTGAAATCTGTTCTAAACATGTCCTGCAGACTCTGAGGATGGTTCATTTGACTGGAAATAAAAAGTCTGTCTGCTGACCCTCGGGTTATTTTACTTCCTCGTCTACATTTATGCAAATGCAAAGTAATGTCGGGTCACAGCAGGAAAGGGGAAACAGGACTGTGACAGTGTCAGGTGTCAGGTAGCTGCTCGAGTGTTTTGTATCCGATTAGGACAATCATTCTTACAGATATCATGCGTGTCTGCTAATGAGAGGATCTATTTTTATATATGTGTAATATAATGTATATAATATATATGTATATTTATATACATATATATAGATATAATATATATATATATATATTGTTTATATTATAATCTATATATATATCTATTAAACTATCCATATATATATATATATAAAATCCTAATACCCTCCTTTCATATATCAATATCTATAGATCGATCTCTATATATATATATATAATATCGCTGGAATAGATACAATATATTTTATATATATAATTATTTTATTCTCCCTCTGTCCTCTCTCTATATTTACTCTACCTCTCCATCTCTATCTTCTACTCTCTCCCGTCTATTATCTCCTCTCTCTCTCCTCTAATCTCCCTCTCATATATCCATCTCTATCTCTATCCATCTATATTCTCTATATATCTATCGCTCTCTCCTCTATTCGCTTCTCCACTGTATCTATTTTCATATCTACACTCTCTAGTAGGTCTATATTTCTCTGTCTCTTTCTCTCTCTATGTCATATTTATCTTATCATGTCTTCTCTCTCCTCCTCTCTCTCTCTGTCTCTTTTCTTTCTCCTCCTCTCTCCTTGCTCTCTGTGTCTCTCTCCCCTCTCTCTCTCCTCTCTCTCCTCTCTGTCTATTTCTCTCTCTCTCTCTCTCTCTCTCTCTCTCTTCCCTCTCCCTCTCTCTCTCTCTCTGTCCCTCTCCTCTCCTCTCACTCCCTTTCCCCTCCTTCTTTCTCTCTCTCCTCCTCTATCTTCTCTATCTCGACTGTCATCGACTGCTCTTTATATATCTCATTCTTTCTTCTCTATATTTAGCTCTCTCTCTTTCTCTCCCTCTCCTCTATTCTCTCCTCTCTCTCCAGTCTATCTCTCTCTCTCTCTCTCATCCTCCCTCTTCTCTATCCTCCCTCCCTCTCTCTATCTCCATCTCTCCTATCTCTCTCTCTCTTCGCTCTCTCTCTCTCCTCTCTCCCTGTATCTCTTTTATCTATACCTTCTCTCTGTCTTCTCTCTTTCTCTAGTCTCCTTTCTCTATCTCTGTTCTCTTTCTATCTCTCGCTCTCTCTCTCCTCCTCCTTCTCCTTTCTTTCTCCCTCGCTCTCCATTTCTCTCTGTTCTCTCTCCGTCTCTCCTCTCTCTCTCTCTCTCTCTCTGTATCTTTCTATCTCTCTCTCCTCTGTCTCCTCTCTCTCTCTCCCTCTCCCTCTCGCTCTCTCTGCCCTTCTCTCTCTCTCCCCTCCTCCTGCCCCTCTCTTTCTCTCTCTCCCTCTCTATCTCTCTCTCTCTCTCTCTCGCTGGCTCGCTCCTCTCTTTTCTCTCTCTCCTTCTTTTCTTCTCTCGCTTTCCTCTCTCTCTCCTATTTCTCCCTCGCCCTCCTTCTCTCCTCTCTCTCTCCCGTCTCTCTCTCTCTCTATCCATCTATCTCGTCTACCCCCTCTCTCGATCCATCTCTCTTCTCTATCCTCGCTCTCTCTCTCATATCTCTCTCTCTATCTCTAAGCTATATCATCCTCCCTCATATCTATCTCTCTCTCTCTCTCTCCCTCTCTCTCATCTCTCCATCTCTCTCTCTCTTCTCTCTCTGTCTTCTCCTCTCTCTCTCTTTCTCTCTTTGTGTCTACTTTTCGTACTTCCTTTGGTCAGTCAACCAACAAAGTTTTTAAATTATGATCTTCGGGCCAAAAGAGTCCGCGGTTTCCATTACAGTGTAAAGTGAACTTCAACAATCGCATTATTTTTTATATCCACTGAAGTGAAATAAAAACTCTTTTCATGTGAAAGTGCAACGGTGGCAATTAGTTTTTGATCATATTACTAAAGTTTATAATCAAGAAAACCTTTTAAATGACTACTTTTACCATTACCGGACATTCAACCGATTCTGGGTTTTTTTTAAATAATTGTACAAATCATCAACTTGTTTGGGGGTTTTTACTTTACATCATTAAGTTCAGTTCAAACCCCCCAAAATAACAACTCCACAAAACCTTCACATGTAAACCGCTGTAAAGAGTTGGTGCTAAAGAAACAAATTACTTCAAGTAAAATACTACAAACGTCTGAATCAGGCTGAAGTAGTTATATAAGATATTACAACTTAAAAGCAGTTTATAAAACTCACAGAAGCGCTGTGCATGTTGATGGCATGTTGCGGGTGTTTGAGTTACAGGAAGCCTGCAGTTAACGCGCGATGTGTTGGCGCCCATCTAGTGGTGGAAACAAGTCATGTTTATTATTACTACTTGCGCTGTTTGTATTATTAGTGTGTATTTAATTACAGTATCATATGAGGGGATGAGACATATGTAATTACATGTTGTACCTACATACAGTGAAGTACTTTGTCAGGTTGACTCGACATTGAGCGTTTTACGTAACAGATCTGATGTGTTTCTCTCTGCAGTAAAACACAAAGTGATTTTCAAGCCTCACAATAAATCTCCTGACGTTAGATTTGAACAGTTTTCATTCTTAAGCGAGAACAAACTGAAGCTGCTGCCGTTCTCTCCTGTGAGTGTTCACTGCCTGCCAACGTCTGCTGGCGTCTTTCATTCTCAAACAATGAGCTAATCTTTGTCAGCAAGACTTCGATTCAATGTTCCTAAAATCAACCTTTTCCCATGTGAGACCTGCACACTTCAAAGAGGAAAACACAAATACAGAAATCACTATTTTAAATAATAACAAATGCTCTAGATGTCGTCACGTAGGATCCCGTTATTCTTAGTGAGAAGCTAATAGAGGAAATAAGTCTTCAGGGCCTTTAAGTTATTGATGTGATGTGTCAGCAGCAGTTTAACGGTGCTGCAAAACAACAAAAGGTCAACGAGGCAGTGATTTAAAGTATAACATCTCAGTGTTGTGTACGTGCTCCAGATATCTTTCATGCTAAACATCTTCAATTACGTTCAGATGTAGTGGATGCAGCTCAGACAGGAAACACACGAGTAAAGCAAAAGCACTGGAGTGTAGTACCCCGATTAGAATAACCATTACTGCGTTCCTCTCCGTGCAGCGTTTCCTTTCATTCGTTTTACAGACCGGCAGATTTTATGACTTCCACTCGCTGCTTAAGCTCAACATGCAATAACAACTTCCCTCCAGTGGATGTCAGTCAGTATGTTCTACATGTCTTTAGCTGTAGATGTGTGATACATCTGCACGACCTTTAACCTTTTATAACCCAGACAGTGAGACAAGAACTAAACATCTGACCTGCAGCTTCTAGAACAAGGTTTCTGCAGAAGCGCTCGCTGCTCCTCCAAACAGTGCAGGTCAGAGAAATGAGCTTAGCCAAACAGAACTAGGTTGAGGTCTTCATCAGTCTTCCTCATCTCTTATCTAGGCTGTGCCCGTTCACAACGGGTGTTTGGGGATAGCCTGAAGTTAGACCTGAGCAGTGAATTAAAAATGGAATGGGTCGTTTAAATAGGGCAGATGTTTCTTTAGGACAGGCCTGAAGCGGTGAGCAGTCGGGGGACAGAGCTGCAGGATGCTCGCTTCTCAAGGCGAAGAGCGAGAGCATGGTCTGAACGACGTGTCTGTGGAGAGGACGGGGTTCTGCAACTTCTGTCGGGTCCAGTTCGATCGTTGGCTACTTAAGTGCACAGAATGCATTTTGTAGCCTCAAAGTTTATTGCATTCTTTGGTGCCAACGTCCATCTGTCGCTCTGTCCACCACGGAAATATCTTCACTATTGGGGGAACATTCGTGGTTCCCAAAAGATTCATCCTCATGACTTTGGTGATTCGACTTTTCCTCTAGCGCGTTGAAATGTGTGGTTTTGTGCAACACACTTTAGTTCTGGTGTGTTGTGTTGCGCAGCTCCAGCTCTGGTCTGTGGTTGTTTAGTCCCTTTCCAGTCTGGGAGTCTCTTTGCAGCTGTTCCTTTAGTAGAAACTTATTGGATATCAGCTGTACTTTGTGTTTAGTGCCAATTATCAAACGTTACAAGGTGAAGATTGTACCTGTTCTACTGTTCTGTGTTATTAGACTTCTTCTCTCAGCTCCCAGTGTTCCTAAAGCGCGTGTTCCTAAAGCGCCGTCATACACTACATTATCGTGGCAGGTGCCTCATGCAAATCTTATATTTCCATCACTACATTTGACATGTTTCCCCGCCTCCTCACTTGTGGAGTCGGTAATGCACCAGGATGAATAACCACTGATGGGATTACAGCCCAACGACACGGAGACGATCAGTAAAACGTTAAGCGCCCTTTAAAAGATATTTCAAAGCACGAGACTTGAACCATCTCTTGTACATAAACACATTTTTATTCAGCTCGATATAGGTTACACATGGAAAAAAAAGAAATTGAATTCTAAAGAGAACTTCTTCCCTCTGTGGAGCTAATGATGAGTTTAAATCAGCTTCAGATCCACACGTCAGCAGAATCACATGCTACGACCGACCTCAGGCTTCAAAATGAATACAAAAAGAAAACGCACCCCTCCGCCGTCTGTTTGTTTTCTCACTAGATGATATGGAATGTAATCTTGGAAATGCAGGTAAATAGGAAACGGTTCTCTGCTGAAGCAGAAAACAAGATAAGAAAGTGAATAAAAGAAACACTGATGACCAGAATCCTGTTCCCAGGCTGCTACTGTGTGTGAGGCATTTAGAAAAACACCACCTCAGTCCAAAGTGTTCCACGACCAAAACAAGTGAAACCTGTGAGTCTCGTAATCCTCCAGCGTGGACATGAATAGAAAGCACAAACGTCGATGCTCAATAGTACAAATTAAATCGACACTGCTTGCAGATCAGCTCTGGAGTCTAATATCAGACACAAAGCAAAGAGGGGGGGGGGGGGGGGGGGGGCCTTAACATTTAACAAGTGTTAGTCGGGTTTCTTTAACTTGTAAATTTCACAAAGTGCAAATTTTCATTTATGTTACATCATAACCAAATTGTTCATTTTCTATTATATAACAATGAAAAATGGTTAATTCCACATAACCCCCCCCCCCCCCCCGCTGTACCCCACCAGCTATCCATTGGAATATTAAAAAGGAATCACTAAATACATGCTGCAATGACGCGACCAATTGGTTTGAAACTATGCCTCCTTTTTTTTTTTCTTTGAATCTCTTACAGTACACTGTTACTGTCAGCGTGCGTTTATAGTTAAAATATATATATTAATCTATCATTAAATAGTATGCCTCTTGCACAGTCTTGCATGCATTGAAGAGCATGTTTGGGGCAAGCTGTACAAGAAGGAGGCGTGTGGACGGACGTGCTCAGGCCCGAGGCTCCGGGGTCCAGGCACTCTGTCGCCACCTGTAAACGGTTTTTTGCCCTTTTCTCCTTGCAACCACGTCAGTCCAAAAGATGGTTCTCCAGTGTGTTTGTCGAGTGAGCATTCTGTTTGTGTGTGTGTGTACATGAGTGAGTGTGTGTGTGTGTGTGTGTGTGTGTGTGTGTGTGTGTGTGTGGTTCTAAACTCAGTGTCACAGAAGAAGCGTGTCGATCACTGAAGTTTTGTTCCAAGCTTTCGTTGTCTGTTCCTAAAAGAAAACAAAAAGGAATCCAGTCACAAAACAAACGCAACAGTCTCACACGTACAAGAACTAAAAGCCCGTTCACGCGTTTAACACACGGACATTAAGTGGATTTGCCAACTGGGACGGAGTAAACCCACACAAGTGCATCTCTGGTGAACTTAGCAAAACATCTGGACCGTGCTGAGTGAGTATCTCGCTGTAAATGACCGTAAGAAGACTAGCTAGCTTGGAGAACTTATACTTCAAACTTCTATACTGCACCTTAACGTCACGGTAACCTGAGCGCTGACAGATGTGGTGTGCGACTACTGTTCTTACCTCGCCTCTGATCTGGTCACTGTGTACTCAAACCACAAGATGTTGGGGATCAGGCTTGTGTCTCGCACCAGGAAGTACTCTGATATCGGCCTGTAAATTGCGAAAGAACAAATTATTAGAGTCGCCATTAAAGCCCAGTTTTAATCTCTAATCGTCTTCCCCTGCGACACCAGGAGGAGGCGGAGAAATGAGAGCACGACTCACCAGGCTGCTATTTTGGGGAATAACGGTGTCAGCACCTCTTGTGTGATAAAGAACCAGATTATGCCAATCGTATTGCCGGCCACTCCGCCGTAGAAAACCTGGCTCCAGCTGTGATACAGCAGGTAGACCCTGAGGAGGAGAAAACTATGTTCAAGAAAATACTCCATTGAGTGCGGAGCCCTGAACTAAACCAAAGCATCCTGCACTTACAATAGTGCGCAGGTAAAAGGGCGTCTCCAGACTCCAAACAACTGTTTTAATAAGCCATTAAAAATGTAACTGATATTTGGTTTTCTATCGTAGTAAATTTAAAATCTGTGGGTTTTGGACTTTTGGTCAGACAAAACGAGGTCACGAGAAAGTATGAATGGGCCTTTACCTGCTGTACGAGACTGATAAGGCAAAGCCCAACAGGATGATGGACAGTATGTGTCTCCACAGCAGGTCCACACATCGAGCATTGTTCGTTTGATGCATTCTGAAAAGAGATCAGCATGAGTTCACACCGTACAGCTACCTCATGTAGTTGTTACAGATAATGAGATACTGAATGTCCTGCTGGAAGAAACCAAGTGAATAACAGATACTAATATAAAGAATATGCTCATGGATAGTATGTAATAAATCACTAATTCAATGCATGTATGCAGGACACAAAGTGCTGGAAACAGTCTCAAAACATTCAATAAAAAATGATTTGTTTGTGGACATTAAACTTTAGCGAGTTGCTGCACCAAGAACACCAAGAAGTAACACGTCTCACCTTAAATAAAGGAAAAGAAAGAAGTAAACAACAAAGAACCACATAAACTGGGAATGACTGGAGGGCATCCCGTACTCCGTCTGCAGGGTTGTGTGAGATCCTGCAGAAAGAAAACAACCCGATATAAATATACATTTACAATATGGACTTCATCTTCATATAAACAATAGGACACTACTTGCATAAAGACAAATATCTGGCGAGGGTTGGAACACAATATCACCAATTTGAAGAATATTTGCATATTCACTTGTATTTTAATTGTTGTGAATGCCACATGTTAGTTTTCTGTTGTGTATGTAAACGTTTGTCTTTGCTTTTCAATCTCATTGAAACTACAAATTGAAACGATTAGCTAAACTTCTCTGTACTGTTTACACTAAAGGTGATACCTTCATTATCTCTCATAAGAGAGTTATGGTTTTTATTGTTATTTTATATTTTTGCATCAGTGTGATAAAGTACCAGGTATTTAATTTCAGAGGAAGGTGTTCTGTCTACTTTGATGCTTCTGCAGTGTTGCCAAACACCGTTAACTAAACAGAGTCAACAGCTTGTTCCTTCACTTCACCTGCACACGGGCGCGGCTCTCTGAAAATGTGCTTCAGCACCCAGTTCACACCTTCATTCAGGATGAGCCCACCGAAGAAAGAAATCTGCAAAACAAAAACAAAAAAAAGAAACTAGGTCAACACATGAGTGCTGACACACTTCTGGTCCGCCTGACACAAATGTTCAGGCGCCTGTGAAACAATTAGCAGCATAACAGATTGACTTCAAAAGCTCTGCTCTTTCTGAAAGTAAAAGTACATTCGCAGAACTCACCGTGTGCAGCTCCCGTTTAAACATTATGAGTGTAACAAAACCCACAAGGATTGCTATGGGCAGGAGGCTGATGTAGGCCAGCACTCGTCCCGTCAGATCACCTAAAACAAAGAGACACAGTATTGATGTTTGATGATGAAAGAGATAATAGTACTTCGCCAGATAAAGTCTCACATGTTCTCTTGTATCACTGCGGCTCCAGTTGCGACATCAGCAAAGACACAAATGTAGGACAATACAACAAACATTTAACATAATCACCAAGGACAATATATTCAAGACCCTTCACCGTACATTTGATCTGGGATTAAGCTCCATATTTAATTTTAGGACTGATTGGTGCACAAAAGAGTGCTCCAGTCTAACTTTTGAACCCTGTATTTCCTATTTGATGATAACAAGTTGCATTCACTGTCCAGCAGGACGTGGTCGGGATCAGAGACAATGTTGTCTTTGAGATGTTAAAGCATATCATACAGTAAAGTCACTTAACAATGGTGGGAGTGACACTTTGAGGTACTCAGTGAACCCGGGTGGTTGAAATATTTAACTGCAAGTACAAGTAGGAAGCTGCAGTGGTGGAGAAGCCGCCATCTCGCTAACTATCAGACCACATTATATTATTTTGTCAATTTAGAAAGCTCGGTGCAACGTGGTTTATGCTAGCTAACATACTAATCAGTATGAGGCCAAGGAGCTAGCTACTACGTTAGCCGTACTCCTGGCTACAATGCTATATGATGAAATAGCTAGATATTTCCAATGCAGTCATAAATAATATTTTACTGTTCAGGATGCTTGAATTGTGTCAAATAATTCCTACAGGACGCGGAATATTCGCTAAATCCTGAGAGAAAATATCAAAGCCGATATTAAGACAGCTAACAGGCTAGCTAGCCTTCATTGTGGACATTAGCGCCAACTGCGCATGCGGCACTGTCTCACAATTTGGCAGTCTGGGGTTGCATTCCCCGCTGTGCTCGACGTTTTACTGCGTCTCACTATTTGGCAGTATCACCAACGGCCGTGTCCATTCAGTAGCGATAAAACACACGGAAATCTTTTTAAATGATATAAATCGCTCGGTGGTTAGTATCGTCACTAGGTAGAGAAAGATGTTAGGTTACGTACCCTCCGGGAACTCTACGTGTGTCAAAGATATAGACCGCCATTGAGGTGGCGCCGAGCACTGCTCTTCCAACGCCATCTTACCCGGACACAACCGGGCAGTCCCAGTGAAACGCCCCACACTCGTGATGAGCCAATCGGGGAGCGGAGCTCTGTGTCCCCGGAAGTGGAGCAGCCGTCCAATCCCTGCCGCGCGCTGGAGATGAGATATTTTACCCATAGAGAAGAATTATTGAATGAAAAACAAAAAACACAATAGTCCAGCACTCCATATTAAAGCAGCAAACTGCACTCATTCAAAAAATAAAAAATAAATTCATGGTTATTATATTAATATATATTATTAATATATATTATATATGCATGTATTTAAAACAAACCTATGACCAGGGGCGCAGGTTTCATTTCAACATTGAGACACTTCTTTGTACGTTTGGCTTATTTGAAGCTAATGGTTGAATCTTTATTCTATTGTTTCTGGATGTTGCACTTTTGTTTGGCTTATTCAAAGCTGTTGTTCTGCACTTAAATGATTTCACCTATTTGAAGCTAATGTACCTGTAAGATTCTTGCTGTTCCGAGTTGTATCCTCGTGATTGTTTGCACTTTTTGTAAGTCGCTTTGGACAAAAGCGTCAGCTAAATGAACTGTAATGTAATGTAATGACACATATTAAGCGGGGGTCTGGGGGTCCTCCTCCAAAACATGTTTTCCTTTCCTTCATTTCCTGCATTTTGGTGAATTTTTATGCTATCATTTGTGGCTTTTTGTCTTTATTTATGTAAAGGAAAACACAGAATTCAGGCAACTGTCACACATGAAAAAGCACAAAAGTTGCAAAGCATAAACAGGTACAATACAACGATTTCAGTGAAAAATGAGGAAGCAATCACATTGACTAAGATATTTACATCCAACATGTGGGAGGAAATGACAGGGGGGAGGGTTTAACATATTAACATATTAACAGAACATATTAACAACTCCTGCAGACACACTCTGTACAACATCAGGAGGACACGTCCCCTACTGACTCAGAAGGCGACGCAGGTTCTTGTTCAGGCTCTTGTCATCTCCCGCCTTGACGACTGCAACTCCCTCCTCGCTGGACTGCCTTCATGTGCCATTTGACCTCTACAGCTCATCCAGAATGCAGCAGCCCGACTGGTCTTCAATCTACCCAAGTTCTCCCACAATGCACCGCTCCCTTCACTGGCTACCAGTGGCGGCCCGAATCTGCTTCCAGACTCTGGTGCTGGTCCACCGTGCTGTGAATGGATCAGCCCCTTCCTCCATCCAGGCCGTGGTCGAACCATACACCCCAGCACGTTCACTTCGCTCTGCATCGTCCAATCGGCTCGCCGCTCCCTCACTACGAGTGGGACTCAGATTTCCCTCAAACAAACCCGCCTGTTTGCTATCCTGCTCCAACATGGTGGAACGACCTCCCCATTGATGTCCGGACAGCAGACAGTCTTCACACCTGCAGACTGAACACTCACCTGTTTGGACTGCACCTCGACCTATGAAGAAACTAAACAACTGTTCTTTGTATGTTGCACTTGTGTTGGTTTGGCTTGTTTATAGCTAATAGCTGAATTTATATTCTACTGTTTCTGTTTGTTGCACTTCAAACTGGCTACTTGAAGACAGAGTTCACTTATACGATTGTTCCTATTTGTACTTACAAGACTCTTGCTGTTCGGAGTTGTATCTCCAGGATTGTTTGCACTTTTTGTACGTCGCTTTGGACGTAATGTAATATTGAGATGTCATGCATGTTTCAGTGCCTTCAAACCTCAACAATTCTGAGTATGTTTGAAATCTTATGTATGCAAATGTTATACTTTAGCTCTGTCCAGGAACAATTTGAAATGTTTAGAATGTGGTGTAACTGTGTATTATGTCCCCTGGTTGTGTTTCAAGGGCAGACTTACATTTATCTCAATGAGAGGAAACACAAACAAGTGCATTCCCTCCGACTAAAGTGCATTTAGAAGAAGAAGATAACAAGATCTGTGCACCCTCCACTGGCCTAACACTGAATCACTCCAGTGTTGTCTCACCTGGATTATTGCTCACTAGTTTGGTCCAATATGTATTAAGTAATATAAGAAAGGTGCAACTGGTCCACAATAAAGCAGCACGTGGGTTTAGAACAAATTTGACTAAAATGCATTAAATGTCTGTCTTCGTTTGTGAGAATTAGATTTCTGTTCATTGATGGTTTTCATGAGGAATGACATATTAAATATTCATTCCCGGTGAGACATGAAACACAACGAGCCGTCATCAGTTGGGAAAGGCATCATAAACATTGTTTATTAACAAAAGATAACATTAAATATGGAGTTTGTGCTGGCATTGTAGTTTAACAATAGAAAAGACACAAGGCATGAGGAGGACACTTGTAACGTACAGCAGTGGCTTTCCAAAGAAAACAAAAGGTTCTTTCTGCACTTTGGCCGTCGGAGGTCATGAACACACGCGACATGGAGGGTCCATGCCTGAACTTTCACTCTTCAATGATTACACGGTAACTTCTACAACTACAGCGGAGCCTGGGTCTAAATCTTGCAGGGATACACGGATTGGTGCATTGCAAAGAATGTACGGAACATGCAGAGGGATTAATCTCTGATCATTATGTGACGACTAAACAGAAGCAACATTTTCTTCCATTGTTGCATTTTCCTGCACGATTTATACTTGATCGTGTACAACGACAGGACCGACACATGGGGGGAACGGACAGAAGAAGATGGAGAGTTTGTAAAGTAACCAGAATAAACCGTTTCCTAAATAAAGATAGTTTCTCTAATAAACAGCATTTACGCTCTATTATCAATATGTCAGTTGTAAGATGCAATAAATACTTCAATATGTTTGTACAGTTTAACTCTCAAAGGGATTATTCATTCATTATGACGTTCCTGCATCTTTCTGCTTATTCTGATAAAGTGCAAAATGCTTAAAAACTCAAAGCTGCACATTTGCAAAACGAAGAAGTAAAGTATTTTCTGTAAAAGCTCTATTTACAATAAGAAGTAAACGCTAAGACAGAACAATAGTCCCACAGTGCTGCCTCTGCAAGGAGAACACGGCGGTGTTGCATTTCAGAGACGTGTTGCAACAAGAGCAGGATTCAGATTATCAACACCACAGAACATTTATATGATTTTACAGATTTGCTCATTTGTACGTTAAAATGAGTGAAAGATCTGTGACAGCAACAAATCTTTGCACAGAAATGTCTTCCCTTTTATCATTCACGCAGGGTGTGCTTCTACTGCAGCTCATAACAAATACTCTTTTAATCACATTTCTTTAAGTCTGCATAAACTACAGTCTGCTTTCACAGCAGCGGAGGAACTCAGTTTAACTTGGCGTCTTGTTGCCCCTTCAGCGTCTCTTTGCTCCAATAAGTTCACAGGAAACAAAGTGCGGGGGCGTCTTCAGTGCACAGGTTACGTCTGTACGAAGCTCCGTGAAACTACAACATCCTCACGAAGACGATTCGATGGCACCGTTTGATTTAGAGCTTGTGTCAATTTCAAAATGTGATCATGCGACCGTGTTGTTTTACAAAGTCTCTGAAGTTGAGCACTTGAACTTTATCACGGGAGACCTTTTGACATGTGACCGTAGGAAGAGCACAGGTGGAGATAGTAAATCTTGCAGGGTAGGACGGAGAGCGCATACCTCCGTGCAATCCTGCAGACAAACAAACTCAAAAACAGAACAGAACAAACATTTAGCTGCTTCAATTTCAGCCTCCTGATGTGGTGCGACGGAGCGGCTTATTGGTTCACTTGAATAAAGCAGTTATATTTAACTGTTTTAACTTTTAACACTTGTGCTTTTCCTGCTGTGAACAAAACATAGAAGTCGTATTGTTCCAAATCTTACAATCAAATCCTTGATTCTTGTCTTTATATAATTGGTTTGCTTTGGTGCTTTATCCTCAACAAATTTCACTATTATTGTTATTATTGTTATTGTTATTATTGTTATTTTTATTATTTTTTATTATTATTATTATTATTATTATTATTGTTGTTATTATTTTTATTATTGTTATTATTATTATTTTCTTATTGTTATTGTTATTTTTATTATTGTTATTTTTATTATTGTTATTATTATTATTTTTATTCAGGGATTTACATTTTTTTTTTTTGAAGCAATTCAAGTATCTCAACCAATTAATAAAATACATTAATTTTAAGAAAAGAAACATTCAGTTTGTCACAAAGTAACGCATTTCCTCAAACTTCCAGTTCTAATGTTACTCATTACTCCCTGGGAGCTGAAGTGCAACACTGATGGAGACATCGTCACACATTGTTATTTGTAGTGGGACGTTTCTTTTTGTGCCTCTGTGGCATTAAAAACAGATAATATTCACGTCATCCATCGGCAGATAAAATGTGAGGGATCACCGTCACTTCACAAAACCTCAATATCGTCGGCTGAGAACACTTTGGGATAATTCAACTTCTATACGAGTACACGTGTCGATACTCTGAACTAATTTGATGTCTTATTGCATTTAACAGTCTCTTGGATATGTGACATCTTAGCCGGCTTAATTAAAGCAAACACTTCTTCAGATTAAAGAGGATTCAAGAACCGTCAGTGAGAATGTTTACATGCAAGTATTACTCTGAACATGACAATATTCAGAACTGGATAAGTGTCATAGAAACGGTTCAGGCCTTATTCTGAATGTACAATGTTTCCCATCATTCTTTACAGATGCAGCTCATTTGGAATAAGCGTCTCAAAGCCGGCGGGAGAAACACGCCCACGTTTAACCACGATGACCTGGACATGCAAAGGAATGAAAGAGGGGGGCTCAGGTCCTCAGGTCCAGATGGAGAAGTGGCTGCATGTAAAACGGCAATATTAGTGGAGTATTCATTTTCAGAATAAGGGAATATCTTGTGCATGTAAACAGTCAGGAGACGAATCCGTTACGTCCTTCATCACAATTCCTCAGCCGCTCAGGATCTATCACGGTTTTAACATTTATCCTTTTGTCAACAGGCTCTCGCGCCATTTCCTTTCAAATAATAGCGACGACTGATATCCCGCAAGTCAGACGAACGGAAGGTTACAAAGCAACCTCTGCTTCCCCGAAGAGACTCGATCCGCGTGGAGTTAAATAGTAGAAGGCCTGGGAGCGCTTCATTCTGCCGTGTTCTTAGGAAGTATCCACGTCGACAGGTCCTCACACGTCTGAGATCACGTGACCGCAGTCGGCATTCTTGATACGCAACACAGCAGCTGATAGGGAGACTCCCTCAGTAGTAGCAGTGAGACTGCAGAAATATATCCTCTCACAGTAAGTTGTGTTTCATGAACACAAATGAATGAATGATGCTGGTTCTCAGTGCACCACAGGAGCCTCAAACTTAACGTAGTTACACAATGAGCTGCGTGTCCTTGTAATTCTCTACTGGTCAGCCGACTGCGTTCGGCCTGTTCGATCCCAGTGACGCCCCGACTGGTGTCAGTTGGGCCCCGGAGAGCCCTCTGTGTCCGTGGGCAGGGCACCATTGAGCTCCACAAGGCTATTGATGCCGAGATACCCCAGTAAGATCTCACTGCGGCGGTGGGAAAGCTTCAGGATGTCCTCAGCCAAACACTGAGTGGAGGTGAAGCGGACCTTGTCGTGATCAAACATATCCTTCAGGTAGTGCACGATCTGTTGCTGCAGAGGGAAGGAGAGAAAGGACATATAGACATGTTGAATCCAACACAACTTAAAGTCCAGTACTGCACATTTCTAACGTTGGCGAGTTGTTAGAAACTGAAGAAATAGTCAATATCAAAGCAGCAGAAGCTGAGAGATCCTGTGTTTTACAGGAGTCACACCCCAAATACTGGATCCTGCACGTCGACCTGCTGCCTGGTCAACGCCCACATCTTTCAAACACCACCAACAGTAACTTTCTTTACAAAATTATGTTGAGTCGTGTATTTCCTCACCTTGAAAATAGTGCACACTTCACTGAGGTGTTGTCTGGGTCCCAGAAACCCAAAGGCTAAAACTGGGCTCACATGTTCCGATATGGCGTAGAAGTGGGAGATAAAACCATCGGGAACCTGTGGAAGAGAAACTCAACAATCCAAATCAAAGAAACAAGGACGCAAAATAGAAAGTTCTCCATCTTTAAATGCATCAAACTCACCATCAGAAGACGTCTCTTCGCTTTCAGGACAGACCAGCAGGCAGTTGCCAGAGCCTGACGGAAAAACAATGTTTTGTTGTTAGAGTGACTCGTTATTGCGTGTGCGTGTGTGTGCGCGTGTGTGTGGGCGTGTGTGTGTGTGTGTGCGCGTCTGTGTGTGTGTGCGTATAAACTAACTGTTTCTTTAAAGCTGTCAGAGAGCCAGCGGTTCCTCAACACAGCCACCACAGAGGAGGGAGGACTCTCCAGGTCTTCAAACGCGTCCATCAGGATGAAGTCCAGCACGATGTCGAAAAAGTTCATACTGACCACCTGCAGACGTGAAGACGTGCAGACAAACAGTGAAGACGTGAAGACAAACACACAAATATACAGTCGGTTTGATATATTCTGATGTTTTTATCCACTGATGTGTTTTAACAAATGTTTAATAAGCTGTTAATTATAATTCTTAGACACACACACACACACACACACACACACACACACACACACACACACACACACACACACACACACACACACACACACACACACACACACACACACACACACACACACACACACACACACACACACACACACACACACACACACACACACACACACACACACTTGATCTCAAAGTGAAGATGTACTCACCCCCCGGCCCTCCAGCTCCATCTTAGTGACGTGCCACGTTTCCTCTCTCTTAGTGTAGAGCAGCATGTCCTCATAGCTCTCCAGGAAGGCTTTGGGACTCTGCGTTAAAGCAAATAATGACACAGCAACTTAATAGTTACGGCTTTGCAAACATGTCCGCAGAAGCAGACGCTTGTCTTGTTTCACCGAATAGGACGAGTTCTTAAATGAGAAGAGTTTTCACCTTGTTTGCCTTCACCATTAACCCTGCGATCATTTGCTTCCCCGTCTCCATAAAGAATGTGCGGTGAGTTTCATCCAGCAACAGGACCTGGAAGGAAAATGCATCACGTCCATTTTCTGTGGTCATTTCTATAAATGTGCCTTCATGCAGTCGGTATCTGTCTCTTATCCGTCTCATGAACACAACAGAATTCAACACATCCACTACAAACACAGCAGATGTGAACGCTTGCTTCAACTCCAGCTCTGCAATCGTCAATGCAAACTTGTGACGAATCACTTTCATGCAGGTAAAGACTGAAACACAAAATGTCTCCTCGTGCAGCTGCCGTCTTTATATTTGACCTCAAAGCTTTTGTCTGGAGGTCGCCGACACAAAGGAACCTGACTCCACCTGCCTGTGGGGGCTAAGACTACATCCACACACAGGCAGCATAATACAAAGTGTGCCTCAAGGTTTCTACTAAGGTGTCATTACTTTGTGTACGAGGTCAGAGATCAGGATTAGAACTTCAAACACTGCGAAGACTACACCAGCTCATGCTGCTCATTTATAGCCACAGTGGTTTTGACCACTAGTTGAGCGACAGAGCAGTATTTTAATGCAGGTTTAAAAAGGAGGGATTTTCACAATAATCCAGACAGAGAGAATGATCTCTGTAACATGAGTAAGTGTCAGCAGCTGGAACACACCTGGAATGCTTGTCTCACACATTGAAGCTTTGCAAGGAAGTCTTGGTCACCGAAACATTCAAGTAATTCAGTCCTGGTAAAAAAGAGAGCGAGAGAGAGAGAGAGAGAGAGAGAGAGAGAGAGAGAGAGAGAGAGAGGGAGAGAGAGAGAGAGGAGGTATACAGCTCTGTGAAACATTGACGTATAATGTGTGTGTGTTTGGATGAGACGCAGTGACATGTATCTGTCTGTTTGCTGCAGGGCATTTAATCCACTGTTAGTGTAACAATATGAGTTAGTGCAGCTTTACGTATGTAGGTGCAGAGGTTAAGCTTCACGTTACCTCAGGGACCTGTAGGGCACTTTGCCCTCCCGGACCAGAGACAAGGCTTCTTCATAGAGAGCTGCTGGCCTCATTGGTTGGTAGACGTCTTGGAGCGACATGGCGTCAAACAGCTGCACAGACGAAACACAAAACCTCAGTGAACTGTCCACGTATGTTTATATAGAAAAGCAGCAGCTGTGTACTTTGTACTAATCCGAGGGGGCCCTGGGAAAGGATGTATTCTTTAGAGGAAAGGAACTAACCTCTGCGGCCGAGAAGAAGGACTCGTCGGAGGTAACAGTAGTCGCATCGTCATCCTGCAGTCTGTGGAAACTCTCCACTTGAGGCAAGATAAGAGTTCCTTCACTCTCTGCCAAAGGAACACCACAAACTCTGACTGACAGGGCAAGAATCAAACCACAGATGTAATTAAAAGAAATATAAAAAAGGTGAAGAACAGGAAGCGTATTCCTCCTGAGACACACGGAGACTGTATCATTCTTACGGCAGAAATGAACCATAATAACTCTGTTGTTCTTCAAACTGGAGCCTGTAATCCAAATGTGTTCTCCTCGATTCATAACATCTTTTAAGGTCATATATAAGATCAACATGACTACCGAAATCTGCCAGCACGCTGTCTGTTGGGATGCTGCTGCCAAAGTCCTCTTGTAGGTGGTACGCCCTGTGCAGGAGTGTCTCCAGCTTCTCAGCAAACACATTATTACGGCTTTCAACCTACAAGAGGGACAAAGCATAAAACAAAGTGACTGTATTAGTTTGTATTAAAGGGCTTTAGTCCAGGATCAATCCAGACGGTGAAATCCCAACTGCACCATTCAATACAACGCTGTACTCAAACATGACAGTCTGTATTGGTAATTACTGTTTGTTTGGTTACCATAGGAAAGTCTCCACACGCTGCCCCCTGCAGAGCGAGGCTGTTGTTGCTGGAGGTCGAGCTGGGCTGATGGCGAATATTCAGGGCCTGTTCCCACTTTCGTAGCGCTTCCTCAAACAGCTCCATCCCTGGAAAAGAGTGATAAGACTTAACCCAGCACATCTGTGAGCTGGAAAAAACTCAAATTTGAGATAAAAGTTACAACAAGTGGCGCAGAGCTGCATGTTTAAGTGAGTCTGTGCAGTGTAAGGACCACAACATTCAAATAGTTCATGCAGGATAATCCAAATACCAAACAGCACTGCAGCTCCAAGAGTCCAACAAAACCTGATTATATCCCAGATTTTCAGCAGAAAATTAACGCTGCCTTACAAAAGTACTTACAATGCCACCACATCTGACATACAGCTTGTTACATTGTTCATAACACTAGGAGTGATAGTGACTACCTACCCATTACATAGAGATTCTCTGCGTTTGCATCCTCTATTGCCCCCGACTCTTCCACCACAGGCTCCGCTTCCCAGGGGGTGGACAGATGGGCAGACTGATTTGGAGAGCTTGGGACTCTCATCTATGCCAGACACACACACACACACACACACACACACACACACACACACACACACACACACACTTTGCTGAGAAAAATGTGGAATAAGGGAAACGGTAGGCAAACATTATAAATGGAGTTGTAAATCGTAAAACTAACAGATGCCAGGCTGTGTGAGGAGCTTGAGTGTTTACTGGGGGCCAGGGAAGAAATTCCACTCATGGTGTCGGTGCTCCGGGTGCTGGGACTCATCATCTGTCGGCCAGTAAACGGGCCTGCGGAGAGGAAAACGTCGTCTCGTCTGCACATTTCTCAGCAGATGTCGATACAGTGACCACAAAGCAATTGAAGAACTTCCCCTCCAAACAATAACTCACACACCTCTTTTGAATGACGAGGGCCTTCCTGTCTTCATCAGTGCCTCAGGTATTCCCACTGGCTTCTGGCCATCCTTCCCTTGTGTTACCTGCTTCCTTTTTCTCCCCCGCCTTTTCAGCTGATGAGCGGTGAGAGCCAGAGCGACACTGCCCAGCGCTGTTGCAAAAAGCACCTTCTTCAAGCTTGGGCTAAGCTTTAGCTGAGAAAATATGGACTGGAAGCAGAAGAGGCAAGCATCAACATAAAGGGCTCTACCAGACATTCATTTAGCCATTGTTCCTTATGTTTTTATTGAACAAGGATTGTGCATAGAGCTCGTGTTTAGAGATGCAAAACTTCCCTGTAGAGGCGAAGTGGTTTACCTGCCCAAATGTGGAATAGAGAAACACCGGTATCTCTGCTACGGTCATGGCCAACGCCTGGGCGATGGACATCACGTCTGCTCGTCTGCATGACATCTTAGAAATGTAAATGCCTTCAGGCCACAGCGTCCAAACTTTCTTCACATTCACCCTAAACGAGGTCTCGTCTCTGCTCTGAGATCAGCCAGCTCAGGGCTTGCTGATGAACCGTCTGTCGTCATCCACTCCCCGAGCTTGTGCTCTGGCACTGACACTGGTTCAATGTCTGATTGTAGATTTATTAGCCTATAACAGATTATTTTATTTGTTTTAATGATCATGTTGTAGCAGCGTACTTCTTTAGAGCTGCATTACATTGCAAAGCTAAAGACAAGGCATTAATAGACACAGTTATTATCACTGTAATAGTGCTGATGGCTCCAGGGCAAAACTCAAAACACAGACACAGAATCAAGTGCAAAGGTCCATGGTTTAAGCTGAGAAACCAAGCCTGTATTAACTGTGAAGCAGGAGAGCAGCTTGACATTCTGCCAGCTACTTAGCCATCTACACTGTCTGGTATGCAGCCAGTTGCCCAGCCTGCCCCACACCTACAGTACATGACAAACACCAGGTGCAGCTTCAACATGAGACACTGGCTGACTGTTTCTCTCTATTTGATGCAAAACATCGACAGGTGCTCAAATCCACTTTCTATTAGAAAGCAAGCATGTAGCCCAACGTGCTTCACAGAGCTACATTAAAACAGCACAGACAAAAACAAAATTAGACAACTTTGCAAGCCTAAAAATACAATAATAAACAAGGGATAAAATTAGTTTGAAAATCAGCGATTAAGATGTAAAGGCTGCTAGCTGAAAAAGAATTGACTCTAAGGTGAATAGCAAGCTAGGTTAGTTAGCCCGTACATGCAGTTGAGAGCAGGAATCAACCCAGCCATAAATTCTTTCAAATTATAATACACAGCAAGTCTGAGCTCTGTCTTTTGAAATGTTGTTAATGACAAGCGAAAATCAGCACGAGCAAGCAGGCAACAGCCTTCAATCACAGTCGAGCATGCTAACGCTAGCTAGCACATTTAGCTAGCTTGCTCAGCCTCATCTGTCACTTCACATCACAGCATCATGATCCGGTCAACCGGACACTGTAGGCTGTTAGTCTTTTAAACTGACACCTGAGAGGCTTCAACTAAGAACATAATCCCTCACACAGGTACATACCGTGAGCATTCAAGTCGCCAGCAGGGAAGGACCTTCCTGTGTCACAGTTAGTGAAAGCCGCACTAGCTTTTTGCTCGGGGGTGGTGTCTTTGGAAACGTAGGAACACTGACGCAACCAGCCAGCCAATGGGACGAGGAGGAGAGAGGTTTGCTTTTTTCTTGACCAATCGGGTGAAGGGTGGGCGGTACCATGTTATTTTACAACCCAATCAGGTCGTAGATCAAAAAGCATCATCTCTGAGTGGACAAAAAATCAGAAGGTAACAACTGTCAGGAAGTTTCTCGCGTGTATTTGTAAAAATGTAATAAAAAATGGCATGAAATTTTAAGTGTTGTGCAATGTATGGTCTTGATGCAGCAATTTCACTTTCTCCAATACAATGTTCTGTCATGGAAGTAAATTCATCTTAATATAATGTGATTTCATTGTGTATTTACATGCCTAAGAACCTAACAATTCAATCATATTATTTTCTAAGTTCTTTTGCTCCTAGACATAAAAACACACTTTGGTCATAATTTAGCTAATACTCGTTGTCTGGTATTCAGAGTCATTCCTTTATTATAATAATGTTTTTGTAAGCAAGCAAGCAAAACCCCTCGAGCCTTCGTAAAGTATCGTTAATAACGGTTTTAATAGTGCATAGGCGTGTGGAAATGTGAATTTACGGTTGGCACCTGAAGGCGGCATAACAAAGTTACCACAAAAGGACTGTTTCCTGTTTTGGAATCTATCTTTCAGAATAAAAGCGCAAAAACGTATTGTTCAAATTCTTTATTTATGCACAACTATTACATAGAAGCAGTTGTTGTTGGAAATATTAGATCTCAGGCTACTACCAACAATGCTAATTAAATATATATAAAAAAAAACAAAGTAAGCATGTAAAGCAAGTAAAAACTATATTATTAATATTATATTAATATTATAAATACATATTTGTTAAACAAACATTTCTTGTAACTCAAATACGCTTTTATCTAAAGTGTCATAATGTTCAGACTTTGTCCTTTATTTATTTGATCTGTTTGCTGTAGTTCTGTGTTAAATTGTTCATTTAAAGGTTTGATTAAATGTTAAACAATAACAAACAACAAAACATAATAATAATGCTTTTATGAAAACACTGAATGAAAGATTGCTTACCAACACAAACCATTTATAATTGCTATATTAGGCTAGAATAGAAGGCTCCGAGTGACACTACATGAAGAGACATTTGGGAGCCAAAAGAGCCGAATCTTTGAAAAGAGCCGGACCTCCATCACTAGTGTGAGCGGTCGGACTCGTTACCATGGGAACCTGAATACAAACAGCACGCCATGATTGATCACTGGAGAGATGCTGTCATCAGTCAGGAACAGACCAATCATGGTATTGTTTCTGTTGTGCGCCATTATTTATACTTCACTAAAGATATTGAAGGCTTGAACACTGCTTCATCTCTGTTGTCCCGGGTTGAATGTGCCCCTCTGACAGAACACTTGCCCTCTCCCCCCCAGTGATGATGGTCTAGAACCACCACTGCTGGTGCTGAGACTGGTGTTGGTCCTCTACGTGTTGGAGTTGTTCAGGAGCTGTGCAACAGAACAGCAACTTGTGGAGTTGCTTTGTTCTGCCATATCTGGTGTCGCTTTCTGTTTCAGTTGTTTTGAGTTTTGCCTTTCTGTATTGGTGGGGGCGCTTTACTTTCCAATGTGAATTAAATGCTCTTTGTTTTTACTTTACTAAATCTGTTGCCTCGTTTTCCTTTCTTCACCCGGGTTATTTTATTTCTACTTGTTACTTCCCTTTCCTCCAGACTAACAGGGAACGTAACATAAGATTACACTTTATTACAAGTACTAAGACAAATAAATGTAGTTTAGCATTTAACCAGAAGTGTGAAATAGCAGTGTGGAATGAATACAACACTATATCACCAAACTAATTATATATATTGTTTCTAAATATAGGCAATGACAACATGATGGCCAAAAGTCCCACATTTCCTGACAGCTGTAAACTCATCACACATGTTTAAAGTGAAGTGCAACAGCGCCTCCTGCAGGTTAAAGGAGGAACTCCTCTTTGGTAATAAAGTGCTTATCCCATGTATAACTTTAAACATTTAAAAGCACAGAAATGAACAGATCTTCTGTAAAAGAGTAGAAATAAATGAGGAGAACATGAATGATGTTTTTAATCCTTCAATTCTAATAGAAAAACCTTCAAATACACACATGATGAGACATGTACTCAACATAAACAGAGAAACAAGAAGAAGAATACAAATAAATGCATAACAACAATAAGAAATATGAAATAGAGCTGGAATAAATCAACTTCAGTAATATGTCATTATAATGAGAAACACTTACGTTCTTCTTCTTTAAAGAGTTCACCATGAAGTTAGAAAGTTATTAGTTTTAGTCTTTAAAAGTTATAGTTTAATATATTCTTTAACTTCATCAGTAAACATGAATAATTCATGAGTTAAAGTATCTCTCAGATGAAGAAGAGTTGGAGACCCCTGGTACAGAGCAACAGGCCCTGTACCCCCAGATGGTTGGGTGCCATAAAGTATACGAGCCCAATAACCTGCGACTGAGCCCTGGTCCTCTGCCCCCCACTGAGAGAGAGAGACTTGAAACACCTCCTGATAACACTCGCTGTGCCCGGCTGGGACGCGTGGGAAACTCCTGAGACAAACACATCTACAATGTGTGCATATAAAAACACAAGGAAAGCACATTATGAAGTTACAAACCATAACAAAGGAACATCTTAACACAATGTTCTCATAATGCATAAAACTTACAAACTAAATGATAAAAGATACAAATAAAATCCCTTCTATTCCTTTTCTCTTGATGACATCATCAGGAGTCGTCTCCTCTGAGAACTAAATGTTCTCTTCAAATCACAAAGTACTTCCACTAATACGCAGTTTAATGTAGAAATGAAGAATAATGTTTAAGATGAGACGATGAATATCAAAAACAAGAAGTCTGATGAAGTTTAAACAAGTACAAGTGTATATCAGAACTCCAGCAAGAGAACTTATGAAAGGTGAACAGGTTGATGCACTTTGTTCAAGCTTACAAGTTCATTACACCACAAGGCATTTAGCAACATTACCAAATCTCTAGACATGAACTGCTCCATCTTCCACTCGTCTCTCCAGCAGGAGGACCAGTTGATCTGAGCTAATACAAGCTGAGCCTGCAGGTCGGTCCCAGGCAAACAATTACCAATAACTACATTTGATTCTGTGGTGAAGCTCCATAAATATACTTCACACTGTGCAGCTGCTCCTCTTTCACCTTGCTGTCTTCCTCGGGCAGGTTTGTTCACACATCCAGTTTGATGGAGTCCTCTGAAGGACAACAAGAGAAAGAACTCAATGAAAACTTGAATGAAGCTGAGAAACATTAGCAGACAACATTCTGGAATATTTTAGAAATAGAATATATATTTTATATATCAAACAGAAACACAATTGAAAGTAGTTTGTGTACGATGAGGGCATCTCATGTTAAGATCAGATGTTCATGTAATATCTGGATGAATGGAGGATATGCTGCAATACTCACATGTTGTGTGTTTCTCAGCTGTGATCAACTCGTCATCGATCCTGTAGGAACACAATCCCAAAAGTTACGTCTCAGGTTTAAATAACAGTTTGTTGTTAGAGTCAGCCCGCTTCAGAGTCCTGACACGAGCCGACTGATGGAACGCTTTACATGGCATCATATCTTCTGTGCAAACACTACAACTGACTGCAGACAGCTCTGAGCCTGCATTACAGGAAGTAACTCGTCTTTAGTCTGGATCCAAAAACCAAACACACTACCTGTCTCACTCTTCTGTGAAATCACAAGTTCCAAAGTTACAACTTGTAACATGTTGCTTGGCTTTGCATTGTCAGCTTGTGTTTTATTGTTAGTGGAAGAATGAAAGAAAAGAAACACGAGATGAAAGAACAGGAGAACCTGCAGGCAATGAGTGAAATCACTGATTAGTTCTGCTAAGCTAGGCTACAAGTGGAAGGTAGAACTGGGGGATTCCCCAACGTGAGTAACACATTAACCCCCCTGTTAGTACAATACTGCTGAACCAGCAGAGACTGAGTCGGACCCTGACTGACCCGAGAGTCTCCAGTCTGCAGTCTGGACTCTCCAGAAGGTCACGCAGCAGCTTCACTGATGAATCCTGCAGCTTGTTGTCCATCAGCTGCAGCTCTCTCAGGAAGGGGGGGTTGGACTTCAGAGCTGAGACCAGAGAAGCCCAGCTGATCTCTGACAGACTGCAGACCATCAATCTGAATAAAGAAAACATGATGTGGATACAAATCCATTTATAATCCAATCAGATGTGTTCAGGTTTAAATGTGTGGCTCAACATTACTACGTCCTAATCCATGAATTGGAGTGACGCTGTCATTCTGTTATTGTGCTCATCATAACATCAGCTTCTACTTTATTATCTGTGGAAACACATTGAAATGAATGGAAACAAAGAATTCTTTGTGCTTGAGAAAGTAAACTTCATCAGTGTACACTAATATTAGTTCAGATGACCTTCTGTATACAGATGTGAGCGTTTACCACACGTGAACATAAATGTACTTTAATAACTAACAGTGGACATTTGCTACAGCTGCTTTAACAAACACTCGTCTTCTGTGACTGCACACTCAATTTAGTGCAAGAAAAGTCAAAATATGAACAAAAGGAAAGTTACGACTTTATGATGTAAATTATTTATGAACATAAATTATGTTCAATAATTCATTAAACATGTTGGATCTACAGTAGTACCAGAGAGTCAGTGAACTGACCTGAGAGTCTCCAGTCTGCAGTCTGGACTCTCCAGAAGGTCACACAGCAGCTTCACTGATGAATCCTGCAGGTTGGTGTTCCACAGGTCCAGCTCTCTCAGGAGGGGGGGGTTGGACTTCAGAGCTGAGACCAGAGAAGCCCAGCTGATCTCTGACAGACTGCAGCCCCCCAATCTGAATAAAGAATACAGTGTTTACAAGGTTTAATAATCTGTTCAGAGCTGAAGAAGTTTAGAAAGTGGAAACTCCAAACATGATCAAACTGTGAGATACAAACAGTGAATATATCTGTTAGTGTTTGAGAGTTGAAAGAGATATTTATTCATTGTATTTATGTATTATTTATTATCATGAGTTAAAAACATGGAGGATATAACATGACATTCAGCAGTTTAAGAGCTTCAGACTGAATTCTGCAGTGTAGGATTGTTCTTGTTAGATTTAAATCTATAGCTCAACATTGATCCTCCAGTCAATGAACTAAACCACTGAAGAAGAAAACAGACTTTAGCATCAGGACACTCCGTGTGGATCAGTATCATATCAGCTTTATGTCTGCAGCTTAGTGTCAACACAACTTTCACATATTAACCTCAGAACAGAAGTAACAGATGCTGAACTGACCTGAGAGTCTCCAGTCTGCAGTCTGGACTCTCCAGAAGGTCACACAGCAGCTTCACTGATGAATCCTGCAGCTTGTCCCACAGCTCCAGCTCTCTCAGGAGGGGGGGGTTGGACTTCAGAGCTGAGATCAGAGGAGCCCAGCTGATCTCTGACAGCCTGTAGACCTTCAATCTGAATAAAGAAAACATGATGTAACTTCAGAAAACAATGTTGCTGCTTGAGTTAGTTCAAGGTGTAACATTGAATGTGTAAAGGTGTGTATTTTTGAAAAGCCTGAGATCAGACAGACGGTGTTACCACGGGAACAAGAGGAAGCTCCTCTGATAAATGTGTTTCATGTTCTTTACACAATTAGTGGAAAAGTGAAAGATTAAAGAATATTGTTGGAGAAAAACTGTCTTTAACCGATAGATTTCATAAAACTTAACAAAGTGGGGTTTGTTTATGAAACGGGAAGACTCTGAAGAATGTGTAGCAAAGGGAGTAAACCAGCTGAAGGGCCACAGGGGCCCATTGTGGATCTCATGCTTTCAACATGTGGCTCTGATCCTTTCAAACATCTACAAGAATGGTGATGAACGTGGTTTCAGGAGGTCGTTAAGTACGGCACAGATACAGATACTAGGCATGATCTCCAGTGTTATTTATACTATTTTAATTCTGTTCTTTATATTATTTTAATTGACTTCACACTCATTTACATCAACACTGTGATTATTGTGCTGTAAATGCTCTGTCTCATCTTCTACTAAGTTTGATGTTTCTGCTGTGAAGCACTTTGGGCTGTAGTTCTTGTATGAAAGGTGCTCTACAAATAAAGCTTATTATTATTATTATTATTATTATTAAGGTTTAATAATGTGTTCAGAGCTGAAGAAGTTTAGAGGTCACTGTCAGCAATGATACAAATGTGTTGGTAATCAAAGCTCAAAGTCTCTGCAGCCTGTTTCTCTCTGTCATCAGATGTTTAACAACCTCCTTCATATCTCTCACACACCTCAGTACTGACATCTTCTTCACTGACTCATGGAGCACAATGTGAGTCTGTGGAAGCTCAACAACTGTCCCGTCAAACATTTACTTTCTCTACTTTACGTCATTCTCCACAATATTCAGACATTTGAAAAATAAAGAAGACAATAATAATAATTACAACGTCTTCACCTGTCTGCAAATTGTGCCAATTATATTTACTCCACGAGCTACAGTCAGTGAACTGACCTCAGCGTCTCCAGTCTACAGTTTGGACTCTGCAGTCCAGCAGACAGCAGCTTCACTCCTGAATCCTCCAGTGATATTATATCCAGCTGCAGCTCTCTCAGGTGGGAGGGGTTGGACTTCAGAGCTGAGGCCACGACTTCACCATCAGTCTCTGAGATGTCACATCCAGAAAGTCTGTCAGGACACATATATTACAAAATGTGTTATTATGAAAGAGGAAACATTCATTTATTTCATGCATTTGATGACAAAACATTTGCTGTTAGACATTTTAATATCTTTATTGAGTTTAATATATGCATTGTCCCCCCCCCCAGGATACTCGGGAGATGCCCACAGGATACTGAACCTCTATTAGAAAGATTGAGGCCTACATGAAAGGGGGAGAAGTTACAAATGGAATCCGGGGCGAGGACGGCAGCAAAGAGCACGATGGATTCATGAGCAGGTAATCTAAAGTGATTCTTACACACATCTGCAGTTTCCCAGTTATATTTAGATGTTCTTTAGTGTTGTTGGATTATAAACGGCGTAAGGAATTCTTTGTGTGTTGTAACTGCGTCTGAACTCCCCTGTCTCTGCTCTGGCATCTTCAGAACACGAGGCAGGACAAGCCGCTGTGACATCAGTGGTTCATCTGATCTCACTGTGTTTGACATGAAACAATAACTCTCATCACTTATCACCTGCAGACTTGTAATATGTGTTTAATGTTGCAGATGAAGGGAGAGAGTAGTGCTGCAGTTACATTGAGGCTTCCATAATGTCCACAGTGTGTCAGTGTGATCTGATCCTAGGTCTGTCTCTGCTAGCTACCTTCTGCTGTCACTGACTGTTGACAAACGCAACAGAGAGGAAACAAATCATTGAAAGTATCAGAGATGTACAGAAATAAATGTTAATATAAAGACTCAGGTATTACCTGTGTGTCTGATGTAATGATGAAGAAACTGCTAGAATGTAACAACAACTTCTCTGCATTCACTCAGAACTGTAAAATGTGATGAAACCTCGAGCACCTCTAAAGTCTTTAGTTTGACAAGGTCTGCATGTCGCCTCCATCCCCCAAAGGAATGTAATGAGAGGAAGAAACTGTCACGTGTAACAATTATTACAAATAAATAGAAATGTGTTCATGAACTTCACAGATAGAAGCTGAAAACACTTGTTTTGCTCTCACAGCGTTTGAAACAGCTCAAGAACATCTGAAACTAAATAATGAAGTAAAAAGTGGATATATTTATTCAATAAAATGAATTTTCTCGTGTATATTTGAAGAACTAAACTTCTAATCTACTCTGATTTATAAAGTTAATCACATCTGGACTTACACAGCCTTTCTGCAGTTCCTCACAGCTGGAATCAGTCTCCGTAGTCCCTCCTGTGACGTGTTGTACTTCTCCAGGTCCAACTCATCCAGAACCTCCTCTGACATCTGCAGCATGTGAGCCAGAGCTGAGCACTGGATCTCAGAGAGTTCCTTCTCTGATCTGTTCTCTGACTGCAGGAACTCTTGGATCTCCTGATGTACTGAGTGGTCCTTCATCTCTGTCAGACAGTGGAAGATGTTGATGCTTCTGTCAGCAGAGGTATCTTCACTCCTCATCTCCTTCAGGGTGTTGATGGCTCTCTGGATCATTTGTGGACTGTTGTGTGTCTGACCCAGCAGGCCTCCTAAGAGTCTCTGGTTGGACTCCAGAGAGAGGCCGTGGAGAAAGCGGACAAACAGGTCCAGGTGGCCATTCTTACTTCTGAGGGATTTCTGCATGGCTTCAGACAAGAAGACATCCAGGGATGAGTCATTCTCCCAGTCACTCCCCAGGAAGCCCTTCAGTACCTTGGTGTTCCTGTTGCTGTAACAGTGGAACAGGTAGACTGCAGCCAGAAACTCCTGAATGCTCAGATGAACAAAGCAGTAGACTGTTTTCTGGAAGATCACACTCTCTCTTTTGAAGATCTCTGTACAAACTCCTGAGTACACCAAGGCCTCCGTGGCATCAAGACCACACTGCTCCAGGTCTTCTTGGTAGAACATGATGTTTCCTTTCTCCAGATGTTCAAACGCCAGCCTCCCCAGCTTCAGAAGAAGTTTCCCGTCAGCCTTCGTCAGCTCCCGTGGACTCGTCTCATGTCCCTCATCATACTTCTGCTTCTTCCTCTTGGTCTGAACCAGCAGGAAGTGTGAGTACATGTCAGTGAGGGTCTGGGGCAGCTCTCCTCTCTGGTCTGTAGTCAACATGTGGTCCAGAACTGTAGCAGTGATCCAGCAGAAGACAGGGATCAGACACATGATGTGGAGGCTCCTGGATGTCTTGATGTGAGAGATGATTCTGCCGGACCGTTCTTCATCACTGAATCTCCTCCTGAAGTACTCCTCCTTCTGGACGTCAGTGAAGCCTCGTACTTCTGTTACCCTGTCCACACGTGCAGGAGGGATCTGATTGGCTGCTACAGGTCGGGAAGTTATCCAGACGAGAGTCGAGGGAAGCAGATTCCCGCTGATGAGGTTTGTCAACAGCACGTTGACTGATGACTGCTGTGTGACATCAGACACAACCTCATTGTTGTGGAAATCCAGTGAAGGTCTGCTTTCATCCAGGCCGTCTAAGATGAACAAAACGTTACAGACAGCGAGCGTCTCTGCTGTGACCTTCTGTAAGGTTGGATGGAAAACATGGAGCAGCCTGAGAAGACTGTACTGCTCAGCTTTGATCAAGTTCAGCTCCCTGAAGGAAAGCGGAATCACCAGACTGACATCTTGGTTTTCCAAACCCTCTGCCCAGTCCAGAGTGAACTTCTGCACTGAGAAGGTTTTTCCAACGCCAGCGACGCCGACCGTCAGAGCGACTCTGATGTGTACCTGTTGGTCAGGTGAGGCTTTAAAGATGTCGTGGCACTTGATTGGAGCGTCACGGAGGATCTTTTTCTTGGAAGCTGTCTCAAGCTGCTTCACCTCATGTTGAGTATTAACCTCTCCACTCAGTCCCTCTGTGATGTAGAGCTCAGTGTAGATCCTGTTGAGGAGGGTTTTACTCACTGTTTCTTCACTTCCTTCAGTCACACGTTCACATCTCCTCTTCAGACTGATCCTATGTTCATCTAAAACCTCCTGCAGACCTCTATCTGCTGAAAGAGAAGACACATGTGAGATTAATAAATATATATAACAGATCATAATGTGCTGTACAAACAAATGAAGCAGGAAGAATCCTGTTTTCAGACATGAAGACAGCAGCAGACAGATGTACAGTCTTACTGTGTGCACAGCTGGTCTGACTGGCTGTCTGCAGTCTTGTTCTGGATCTGTTTCCACACTGGGGACAGGGGGAGTCTCCTGATGAAGCAGACTGGTCCCAGTATGAGGCGATGCACTGTCTGCAGAACCAGTGTCCACAGCTGGTAGAGACTGGATCCTTCAGGACGTCCTGACACAAAGCACAGCTGGACCGCTGCTCCTCCACAGAAACAGGAGTTTTCTTCTTTCTGTGGAGATGAACACGTTCTTTATAACAGTGGTTCCCAAAGTGGGGGTCGCGGAGACACCGAGGGGGGGTCGCGAGATGATTTTCAGAATCCTCTCGATGTGACCCCTGAGGTGATTACGACAGATTAACGACAGTATCACTTGCAGGTGACAGGTCACTTTACAGCGCCACAGTAAACATCACAGACGTCACACACACACACACACATGTCAGTGTGCACCAGTAGATTTCTTCAGAACAGCCCAAATCAATACACCAGGCTTTAAGCCGAGGACATTATTTTTCAAAATGAAACGTTGGTTAATACCAACCAAAGACAAGGCAGAGAGGCCAGCGGAGAAGGCAGCAGAGAAAGGCCGTCGACTTCTGGCTCAAAAGGCATCATATGAGGTAGCATATTTAATTGCACAGCTGTGCAAAAAAGCCACACACAATCGGGGGAAACCCGAATAAAACCTGCTGCTATCGCTATGAGTCGGGCAATGCATGGGGATAAACAGGCGCGGGAGCTAGAAGCAGTGCCGCTGTCTGACGGGACCATATCCCGCCGCATCACGGACATGGCCCAGGACATAAAGTGTCAGCTGATTGACAGAGTGAAGAAAGGGAAATATGCTTTGCAGTTACATGAATCCACAGATGTATCAAACTCTGCCCAGCTGCTTGTTTTCGTCAGAAACAGTTTTGAGGGGAAACTTAACGAGGACATGCTGTTTTGCCCCCGCTGGAGGGTAAGAGCACAGGCGAGGACATTTTCACAACAATTAACAAACTAAAAGAAGAGGGAGTGTCTTGGGATGAGTGCATCTGTGTGTGCACATACGGTGCTGCAGCAATGGACGTACTGACGCCGTTTAGCTCTACTTACCCGTGCAAAAAGACTTTCTCGGCACTGACATATATTAAAAATAAATACAGATCGCGTCTAAACGTGGAGGATGATCTCCGAGTGGCCGTCTCCAAAATTAAAGCCAGAGTGGACGTGCTGTGCTCCACACATAGTGCCCACCCATCTCATTAGGTGAGATTAACATCTGCTAACATGGAAATTAAAGTATTGTGTCAAAATGAAGTTTGCACATGACGGCAACAATGTTCACTCATAAGTTACATTCCTTTGACTGGCGTATTCTGCTTTTGTCTTATAGTTAATGTAATGTAAACTCATATCATGGTTGTCAGTTCTGTTCTTTTGTGTTGTCGTTATGCCCGTGTTTGGATACGCCTATTAGTGCATGCATCCTGTGCGCACGTGTTATTATGTTTCAGTCACCTCCGGGGATAGTGGGGGCCGCCAGTCTCTGGCACCGTTATTTTGGGGTATGCGGGCTGAAAAGTTTGGGAACCCCTGCTTTATAACACATTACAAGAGTGGTAATAATAATTGGTCTCCAACATGACAATTGTTCCAAAGTGGCAGTTTAATCCCAGTTATCTACTGTGTTTCTTTACTGTACTCTACTGTGTTTCTTTACTGTACTCTACTGTGTTTCTTTACTGTACTCTACTCTGTTTCTTTACTGTACTCTACTGTGTTTCTTTACTGTACTCTACTCTGTTTCTTTACTATACTCTACTGTGTTTCTTTACTGTCCTCTACTGTGTTTCTTTACTGTACTCTACTGTATTTCTTTACTGTACTCTACTGTGTTTCTTTACTATACTCTACTGTATTTCTTTACTGTACTCTACTGTGTTTCTTTACTATACTCTACTGTATTTCTTTACTGTACTCTACTGTGTTTCTTTACTATACTCTACTGTATTTCTTTACTGTACTCTACTGTGTTTCTTTACTGTACTCTACTCTGTTTCTTTACTGTACTCTACTGTGTTTCTTTACTGTACTCTACTCTGTTTCTTTACTATACTCTACTGTGTTTCTTTACTATACTCTACTGTATTTCTTTACTGTACTCTACTGTGTTTCTTTACTATACTCTACTCTGTTTCTTTACTGTACTCTACTGTGTTTCTTTACTGTACTCTACTGTGTTTCTTTACTGTACTCTACTGTGTTTCTTTACTATACTCTACTGTATTTCTTTACTATACTCTACTGTATTTCTTTACTGTACTCTACTGTGTTTCTTTACTGTACTCTACTGTGTTTCTTTACTATACTCTACTGTATTTCTTTACTGTACTCTACTGTGTTTCTTTACTATACTCTACTGTGTTTCTTTACTGTACTCTACTTGCGTTTCTTTACTATACTCTACTGCGTTTCTTTACTATACTCTACTGTGTTTCTTTACTGTACTCTACTGTATTTCTTTACTGTACTCTACTGTGTTTCTTTACTATACTCTACTGTATTTCTTTACTGTACTCTACTGTGTTTCTTTACTATACTCTACTGTATTTCTTTACTGTACTCTACTGTGTTTCTTTACTGTACTCTACTCTGTTTCTTTACTGTACTCTACTCTGTTTCTTTACTATACTCTACTCTGTTTCTTTACTGTACTCTACTGTGTTTCTTTACTGTACTCTACTGTGTTTCTTTACTGTACTCTACTCTGTTTCTTTACTGTACTCTACTCTGTTTCTTTACTATACTCTACTGTATTTCTTTACTGTACTCTACTGTGTTTCTTTACTATACTCTACTGTATTTCTTTACTGTACTCTACTGTGTTTCTTTACTATACTCTACTGTGTTTCTTTACTGTACTCTACTCTGTTTCTTTACTGTACTCTACTGTGTTTCTTTACTGTACTCTACTCTGTTTCTTTACTGTACTCTACTGTGTTTCTTTACTGTACTCTACTCTGTTTCTTTACTATACTCTACTCTGTTTCTTTACTGTACTCTACTGTGTTTCTTTACTGTACTCTACTGTGTTTCTTTACTGTACTCTACTCTGTTTCTTTACTGTACTCTACTCTGTTTCTTTACTATACTCTACTGTATTTCTTTACTGTACTCTACTGTGTTTCTTTACTATACTCTACTGTATTTCTTTACTGTACTCTACTGTGTTTCTTTACTATACTCTACTGTATTTCTTTACTGTACTCTACTGTGTTTCTTTACTGTACTCTACTCTGTTTCTTTACTGTACTCTACTCTGTTTCTTTACTGTACTCTACTCTGTTTCTTTACTGTACTCTACTGTGTTTCTTTACTGTACTCTACTGTGTTTCTTTACTATACTCTACTGTATTTCTTTACTATACTCTACTGTATTTCTTTACTGTACTCTACTGTGTTTCTTTACTGTACTCTACTGTGTTTCTTTACTATACTCTATTGTATTTCTTTACTTTACTCTACTGGGCTCATGTAATTATAAAACATTAGATTATCAGAGAACATAAAAACTGAATCCTCTTCAGGTCAGTTTACAGTAGAAACAGATTCTTACTTTGTGTCTGAGGGTCCAGGTTCATTACTGAAGTTTATACGTTTGTCCATAGACCAGTCAGTCTTCACAGACAGACAGCTGGGGACTGGAGACACTGCTCTCCGTCTGTGGAAACAATAAATGTTTATTTCAATGTACTCTACTGTGTTTCTTTACTATACTCTACTGTGTTTCTTTACTGTACTCTACTGTGTTTCTTTACTGTACTCTACTGTATTTCTTTACTATACTCTACTGTGTTTCTTTACTGTACTCTACTGTGTTTCTTTACTGTACTCTACTGTGTTTCTTTACTATACTCTACTGTATTTCTTTACTGTACTCTACTGTGTTTCTTTACTATACTCTACTGTATTTCTTTACTGTACTCTACTCTGTTTCTTTACTGTACTCTACTCTGTTTCTTTACTATACTCTACTCTGTTTCTTTACTGTACTCTACTGTGTTTCTTTACTATACTCTACTGTATTTCTTTACTGTACTCTACTGTGTTTCTTTACTATACTCTACTGTATTTCTTTACTGTACTCTACTGTGTTTCTTTACTGTACTCTACTCTGTTTCTTTACTGTACTCTACTCTGTTTCTTTACTGTACTCTACTCTGTTTCTTTACTGTACTCTACTGTGTTTCTTTACTGTACTCTACTGTGTTTCTTTACTATACTCTACTGTATTTCTTTACTATACTCTACTGTATTTCTTTACTGTACTCTACTGTGTTTCTTTACTGTACTCTACTGTGTTTCTTTACTATACTCTATTGTATTTCTTTACTTTACTCTACTGGGCTCATGTAATTATAAAACATTAGATTATCAGAGAACATAAAAACTGAATCCTCTTCAGGTCAGTTTACAGTAGAAACAGATTCTTACTTTGTGTCTGAGGGTCCAGGTTCATTACTGAAGTTTATACGTTTGTCCATAGACCAGTCAGTCTTCACAGACAGACAGCTGGGGACTGGAGACACTGCTCTCCGTCTGTGGAAACAATAAATGTTTATTTCAATGTACTCTACTGTGTTTCTTTACTATACTCTACTGTGTTTCTTTACTGTACTCTACTGTGTTTCTTTACTGTACTCTACTGTATTTCTTTACTATACTCTACTGTGTTTCTTTACTGTACTCTACTGTGTTTCTTTACTGTACTCTACTGTGTTTCTTTACTATACTCTACTGTATTTCTTTACTGTACTCTACTGTGTTTCTTTACTGTACTCTACTGTGTTTCTTTACTATACTCTACTGTATTTCTTTACTGTACTCTACTGTGTTTCTTTACTATACTCTACTGTGTTTCTTTACTGTACTCTACTGCGTTTCTTTACTATACTCTACTGCGTTTCTTTACTATACTCTACTGTGTTTCTTTACTATACTCTACTGCGTTTCTTTACTATACTCTACTGTGTTTCTTTACTATACTCTACTGTATTTCTTTACTGTACTCTACTGTGTTTCTTTACTGTACTCTACTCTGTTTCTTTACTGTACTCTACTCTGTTTCTTTACTATACTC
>NC_041366.1:21392840-21396075 GCF_900634415.1 Cottoperca gobio
AGTTAATTTGAACTTTTATAAGGTAAAAAGCAAGAAGAAGAAGTTTAGTGTTGACTGGTTGGAGAAAGAACAAGCATTGATCCGGAGGGTGACGGGTTGTGAGGCTGCTCTCCATCTGGACTGTGCTGCTGTGTGACATGTAGCGATGATGCTCACAAACATTTCATCACATTGGACTCCAGGACTCTGCTTGTTAGAGACACACAGCAGGACACACTAAAGAATGAATGTGTAAAACCCCAGCAGAGCTGCTGTTAACACTCACCCTGTTCTGCTGCTGCGGCTCTGTCGACGAGAAAATGGCGTCTGTCAGTCCGACTTGTTACTTTCACTTTCAATGTCCCTCCCTGTTGGCAACTCCTCCTGCGTTTCATCAGCAGCTTTACTGTGTGAATGTGACAACCGAAAAAGAAGCACTGCACTAAAGACTTTTAATAATAATAATAATAACAATAATAATAATACATTAGACTTGTATAGCACTTTTCTTGTAACTCAAATACGCTTTTATCTAAAGTGTCATAATGTTCAGACTTTGTCCTTTATTTATTTGATTTGTTTGCTGTGGTTCTGTGTTAAGTTGTTCATTTAAAGGTTTGATTAAATGTTAAACAATAGGAACTGTATTTTTTTGTAATGAAAACCAAACATAATAATAATGCTTTTATGAAAACACTGAATGAAAGATTGCTTACCAACACAAACCATTTATAATTACTAAATTAGGCTAGAATAGAAGGCTCCGAGTGACACTACATGAAGAGACATTTGGGAGCCAAAAGAGCCGAATCTTGAAAAGAGCCGGACCTCCATCACTAGTGTGAACGGTCTGACTCGTTACCATGGGAACCTGAATACAAACAGCACGCCATGATTGATCACTGGAGAGATGCTGTCATCAGTCAGGAACAGACCAATCATGGTATTGTTTCTGTTGTGCGCCATTATTTATACTTAACTAAAGATATTGAAGGCTTGAACACTGCTTCATCTCTGTTGTCCCGGGTTGAATGTGTTGAATTGTGGAGCTCCAATGTGAATTAAATGCTCTTTGTTTTTACTTTACTAAATCTGTTGCCTCGTTTTCCTTTCTTCACCCGGGTTATTTTATTTCTACTTGTTACTTCCCTTTCCTCCAGACTAACAGGGAACGTAACATAAGATTACACTTTATTACAAGTACTAAGACAAATAAATGTAGTTTAGCATTTAACCAGAAGTGTGAAATAGCAGTGTGGAATGAATACAACACTATATCACCAAACTAATTATATATATTGTTTCTAAATATAGGCAATGACAACATGATGGCCAAAAGTCCCACATTTCCTGACAGCTGTAAACTCATCACACATGTTTAAAGTGAAGTGCAACAGCGCCTCCTGTAGGTTAAAGGAGGAACTCCTCTTTGGTAATAAAGTGCTTATCCCATGTATAACTTTAAACATTTAAAAGCACAGAAATGAACAGATCTTCTGTAAAAGAGTAGAAATAAATGAGGAGAACATGAATGATGTTTTTAATCCTTCAATTCTAATAGAAAAACCTTCAAATACACACATGTTGAGACATGTACTCAACATAAACAGAGAAACAAGAAGAAGAATACAAATAAATGCATAACAACAATAAGAAATATGAAATAGAGCTGGAATAAATCAACTTCAGTAATATGTCATTATAATGAGAAACACTTACGTTCTTCTTCTTTAAAGAGTTCACCATGAAGTTAGAAAGTTATTAGTTTTAGTCTTTAAAAGTTATAATGTAATATATTCTTTAACTTCATGAGTAAACATGAATAATTCATGAGTTAAAGTATCTCTCAGATGAAGAAGAGTTGGAGACCCCTGGTACAGAGCAACAGGCCCTGTACCCCCAGATGGTTGGGTGCCATAAAGTATACGAGCCCAATAACCTGCGACTGAGCCCTGGTCCTCTGCCCCCCACTGAGAGAGAGAGACTTGAAACACCTCCTGACGATGAATATCAGAAACAAGAAGTCTGATGAAGTTTAAACAAGTACAAGTGTATATCAGAACTCCAGCAAGAGAACTTATGAAAGGTGAACAGGTTGATGCACTTTGTTCAAGCTTACAAGTTCATTACACCACAAGGCATTTAGCAATATTATCAAATCTCTAGATATGAACTGCTCCATCTTCCACTCGTCTCTCCAGCAGGAGGACCAGTTGATCTGAGCTAATACAAGCTGAGCCTGCAGGTCGGTCCCAGGCAAACAATTACCAATAACTACATTTGATTCTGTGGTGAAGCTCCATAAATATACTTCACACTGTGCAGCTGCTCCTCTTTCACCTTGCTGTCTTCCTCGGGCAGGTTTGTTCACACATCCAGTTTGATGGAGTCCTCTGAAGGACAACAAGAGAAAGAACTCAATGAAAACTTGAATGAAGCTGAGAAACATTAGCAGACAACATTCTGGAATATTTTATAAATAGAATATATATTTTATATATCAAACAGAAACACAATTGAAAGTAGTTTGTGTACGATGAGGGCATCTCATTTTAAGATCAGATGTTCATGTAATATCTGGATGAATGGAGGATATGCTGCAATACTCACATGTTGTGTGTTCCTCAGCTGTGATCAACTTGCCATTGATCCTGTAGGAACACAATCCCAAAAGTTACGTCTCAGGTTTAAATAACAGTTTGTTGTTAGAGTCAGCCCGCTTCAGAGTCCTGACACGAGCCGACTGATGGAACGCTTTACATGGCATCATATCTTCTGTGCAAACACTACAAACTGACTGCAGACAGCTCTGAGCCTGCATTACAGGAAGTAACTCGTCTTTAGTCTGGATCCAAGAACCAAACACACTACCTGTCTCACTCTTCTGTGAAATCACAAGTTCCAAAGTTACAACTTGTAACATGTTGCTTGGCTTTGCATTGTCAGCTTGTGTTTTATTGTTAGTGGAAGAATGAAAGAAAAGAAACACGAGATGAAAGAACAGGAGAACCTGCAGGCAATGAGTGAAATCACTGATTAGTTCTGCTAAGCTAGGCTACAAGTGGAAGGTAGAACTGGGGGATTCCCCAACGTGAGTAACACATTAACCCCCCTGTTAGTACAATACTGCTGAACCAGCAGAGACTGAGTCGGACCCTGACTGACCTGAGAGTCTCCAGTCTGCAGTCTGGACTCTCCAGAAGGTCACGCAGCAGCTTCACTGTTGAATCCTGCAGGTTGTTGTCCATCAGCTGCA